>NC_045454.1:34360863-34389023 GCF_002776525.5 Piliocolobus tephrosceles | reverse complement strand
GTCAAGAGGCGCTTTACACAAAATTTAAAAAGCAGCCAGGCGCAGTGCAGTGATGTGTGCCTATGGTCCCAGCCACTCGGGAGGCTGAGGCAGGAAGATCACTTGAGCTCGGGAGGTTGAGGCTGCGGTGAGCTGTGATCACACCACTGCACTCTAGCCTGGGTGACAAAGTGAGATCCTGTCTCTATGAAATAAAATAAAAATTAAAAAAGATCCACCTACCATATTCTCTCCAGGCTCCTTCTCTGAAAAGAGACTGCCCACTGAGGGCAGGAGCAGGGGGAGGGAACCCATAGGGAAACCCTCTGTGTGCAACTCTTGGCTTCACCCTGGGCATGTCTGGGGCCCGCCCCTCCACCCTGGGGGGTGCCCCGTCCTCCATCTGCGCAGCTCTGTGGCCCCAACAAGCTTGGTTCCCATGGTGCATCTCTGGGCCGTTTCAGGGAGGCCCAGTGCCCAGGAGGAGGGCCCCACAGGGCGTGCCCCAGGGCTCAGGCTCTGCTGTCTTCTCTTTCAGACGGGGTCCAGGCCCAAGTCCTGTGAGGTCCCCGGAATCAAGTAAGTCTCCACAGGGCCCCCCACTGCAGCTGCTGTGCTGCTCCATCCACCCTGGGGCATTCCGTTCAGTCTCTTGAGGTTGCAAGTCCCTGCAAGAGGGACACAATGTGACGGAGGCCAGTGACAGAGCCCCCACATGCCCACCCCTCAGGCACCTCATTTCCAGGGATGATACCCTCTCCTGGGTTCAGGGAAGTCATTGCCTCCGGGCTCCCACTGTCCCCACCGGGTGATAGGCTGCTTTCCAAGGTCCCAGCCAGGTGCCAGCCGACAGTGGTTTCCCAAGCACACAGCACCTGATGGGGGGTGCCCTTTTGCACTGCTGATTTTCTCCCGCCAGTCCCCTGCCCCCGACCAGCCCCGCCGCACGAGCTCACTCCCGCCTCCCTCTGGCCTTTCCCCAGCATCTTCCCATCCGCCGACCAGGAAAACACTACAGCCCTGATCCCCGCCACCCACAACACAGGGGGCTCCCTGCCCGACCTGACCAACATCCACTTCCCTTCCCCGCTCCCGACCCCGCTGGACCCCGAGGAGCCCACCTTCCCCGCACTGAGCAGCTCCAGCAGCACCGGCAACCTCGCAGCCAACCTGACGCACCTGGGCATCGGCGGCACCGGCCAGGGTAAGGCAGGGACACTCCGCCCTCGGACAGAGCACCAGCTCATGGAGACAACACGGGCATCTGCAGGATGACTTGGCAGGGTCCTGTCCCAAACACCAGGGCATAGGGGAGAGGGCTGGGGAGTGGCCAACAGGCTGAGCCAGCGGGCACAGGCATCCCAGGTAGGGGTGGGGCCTGAGTGCAGGCCTGGTAGAAAGGAGCGTGTGGTGCCCCCAGACACCAGACAGTGGGTTTGAGGGGGTGTGGTGGTGCTTTGGGGAGTCCAGGAGGGGAGTCCTGGGGGTTTTAACCCAGCTGGGATGGGCTAGGCCTTCCCTCCGTCCCTCCTTGCCCCCAGCCCCTCACTGGGAGGCGGGATCAGGCCCAACCTGCTTCCTCCACCTGACATCTGACAGCGACCACCTGCTTGTCAGACCCCAGTCTCCCCAGTCCCACCCCTGTCTCCAGCTCCACACTCCTTTCTTCCTCAGCCACATCCACAGGGGCATCGCACAGGCCCCTGGCCTGTCCCAATAGCTCCTGGCACTGCTGCTGCCCTGCTCCCCCCGGGATCCCCCTTCTGTGGCTGCACTGATTGCAGAGGTGTCCCCCCAACTCCTCTGTCCTTTCCCAGACCTGGACCTGGCCCATTGTCAGCGTATCCTGTCGGTTCCGCCCTCAGGACCTGGCCTAACCTGGCCCCTCTCCCCAGGCCCCCAACCACCTCTCCATCCAGAACAGCCACCACCATGGCTTCCTCTGCTTGGGACCTTGCATGGCCCCTAGCTCCCTTTCAGTGAAAGCCTGAGGCCTCCAGGGCCTGGGATGTCCACCCTGGCTCACCCTCCACCCTCTGACCTTAGCCCCAGCCCCACCTCAGGTGGGGGTAACACACGCCACCTCGCTGTGCTCTGTCCTGCCCCAGAGCTGCAGAATGAACCGGCCCTGGCCCAGTCCACAGCCCATCCTGCCTCTGCCCCAGGCTGGGAAGGCAGCACCAGGCAGGGCTTTCCATGAGACAGTCACATGCTTACATTTGTAACTGGCAGAGTCCCCCTGGCTGCCCTGGAAGAAGGAGCTGTTGGGAGGGGTGGCCGCTGGAGCAGGACAGCACCCCAATCAGGGGCTCTGCTGGGAGACTCCAGAGTGAAATTGGCCAGCCTGGGAGCCGAGTTGATGCAGGGAGTGAAGGAGAGGGAGGAGCCTGGAGGCACTCTTGGCTTTGGTGCCAGCAGGGCCAGGGACAGGCAAGGGGTGTGGAGGGTGCCGTGAATGTTCATGGGTATTTTGGAGGAGGGCATGGGGACCAGAACAGTGAAGAGGGGACAGGGCCCCAGCCCGAGCGCATCAAGGCTGTGTTCTGACTCCCACACCTGGGCCCTGGGCCCGAGGGGCTCTGCCACTGGACAGAGGGCACCAGAGAAGGCCCAGAAAACACAGCCGATTCAGAGGAGCCTTGTTCATTGTCTCCAGATAGACAGGGCCAGGCAGGCAGCATCCAAACGCACTTGCGCGGAACCAGAAAGCCAAAGGCCAGCGCTGGGGCTGCAGGTACCTCTGCCCTGCATAGAAGCCGCAATCTCCCAACCCCTGCTTTTCTCCTCACATCTCCTCACGGCCACTAGAGCACATAGCTCCCTTCCCGCTGGAGGGTCCTTGGCAAGTCCCCAGCGCCCGCCCGGGAGCCGCGCATCTCCAGCCGGCGCCCAGTCTAAACAAGCGCAAGGAAACACACAACACATGTGGAAGCCGGAGCCGGTGCTGGCCGGAGCGGCCCGGTAATGCCCGACATGTGTTGGGTTGTTTGTGAACCTGCCGCCCAAGCAGCTCGCCTGGCAGGGGCTTTGCTTTCTGGGCGCCTTTTAAATCAAGCCGAGCTGCCGGCCCCTGGCACACACGAAGGTGTCCCCCTCCCTTCCCCGACGCCCACCCACCAGTCAGAACATGAGCTCTTCGGAGAGGAAGAAAGAGGCCTTCGTGGCTGGGGAGACAGTACCCTCCTTGGCTCCATCTACATTTCCCGTATCCCTGGCTGCTTCCCAGAGTGCAGGAGGAGGGCAGGCCCTGGCTTCTCCTTCCTGGCCCAGCTTTGAGTCCGGGCGGGCCCTGCCACCTGGCCCGCCCTCCCCTGGCAGCTCTCCCTGCCCGCCCCAGACTTCCCCTCCAGCTGGCTCTGCGCCTGTTCCCGAAGGTGAGCCAGGTTGCCAACAGGAATTCAACAGCAAGGCGCCCGTCCGCCCTCCTGGGCCAACTGGCCTCTCTAGGGGTGGCCGAGAGCTCACTTTGTAGCCAGTGGAAGATTAAAAACCCCCTTGTATTCAGGGCAGACGTTAGAGACTGGCAGCCCAAGGGCCAAATCCATCCCATGATATGTTTCGTGTAGGCCCACAGTTGTGCATCTGTGATATAGCCACAGGCCACATCTTGACGTTTCAGACAACAGCAAACCACATATTCGGCAGTGGCCCCATCAGAGTATAATGCCATGTCTTACTGCTCCTTTTGTAGGCTTAGACACACAAGTCCTTACCATTGTGCTACAGTTACCTACCGTTTGTGGTTTTTTTTGTTGTTTTTTTTTGAGACAAAATCTCACTCTGTCACCCAGGCTGGATTGCAGTGATGTGATCTCGGCTCACTTCAGCCTTCACTTTGCGGGTCCAAGCAGTTCTGCCTCAGCCTCCTGAGTAGCTGGGAGTACAGGTGCCTGCCACCACGCCTGGCTAATTTTTGTATTTTTAGTAGAGATGGGCTTTCACCACATTGGCCAGGCCAATCTCAAACTCCTGCCCTCAGCCTGCCCCGGCCTCCCAAAGTGCTGGGATTATAGGCGTGAGCCACTGCGCCTGGCCAACGCTATTCAGGACACTTACCCTGTACAGCTTTGTAGCCTGGGAACAAGGGCCGTACCACCTGGCTGAGGTGTGCAGAGGCTCTGCCATCCAGGTTTGTGTAAGTTGCTCTGTGATCCTCATGCACAGCCATGAAATCGCCGGACGACGTATTTCTCAGAAGTCACCCCCATTGTTAAATGATGCGTGACTGTACTTAGAATCAACATTAAAAAACCAGGGGAGTGCCAGTAGAACACCAAATTTCTGGCTGCTCTTGAAGAATCAGACAGCCCAGTGGCCATGGACAATGTCCTGCACCTCAAGATGGGCCACAGTGCTCCAGTTTGCCTCAGGCCCCACCCGCCCCTGTCGTCCCACATCCATGCCCTCACACACTCCTGACATTTGCCCCTACTTTTGTACCGAGCCCGACCTCTGCTTCTGACCTGGGCACCGAGCATCTCTTGGCCTGCTGGATGCACGAAGTGGTGGATACTCAGGAGAAGATGAGGGAGTGGCCCCGGGTCATGACTCTGAGTGTGCTCTGAGCAGGCTTCCCCCAGATCCTCCCGCCCAGGCGTCTGTTGATGCCTCCCTGGACGCCAGGGTCTGCAAAGGGCGCTTGCTGCCTGGGGAGCAGTCGACAGCACCAGGCTTCCTCCCACACGCGCAGCCAAGCAGAGCTGCCAGGGCGTCCGAGGGAAAGAGCAGGCGTGACCAAGCTCGCCCCGGTGAGCAGCTGCCCTAGGCACGGACAAGGCCGTCTGTCATCTCCCCTCGGCGCTTGTCGGGTGTGTTCCGTGGGCCCACTCACCTGCCGTCTCATCTGCCGGAACAAGGTTAATCTGGTGCCCGGATCTGCTGGGGTGAGTCAGGCGGCTTCACCCCCGCCTTGACTGCAGGCCAGACGCTCTTCAGAGCCTGCTCCTGACCTCACCAGGGCCTCACTTTGAACCAGAGAGGGCGGCTGTTATCATCGCCATCTCACCAGCCAGGAAACCGAGTCTCCAGGGTGGATGGGGGTCAGGCCAGGCCCCCAGGGCTCCTCCTGTCATTGAGGGACTTGTTGCCTGTCTGGCATGGTGCCCACGATAACCCAACCAGCCCCAGCTACTGCCACGTTGAACTTGTCGTCACCCAGCTCCATCACTGCAGCAGAATCCAAGGATTGGGTTGCTCAGGGCAAGGGCCTCTGGGGCCGGGGTGAGGGAAGGGGTGATGAGGCAGCCCCTGGCAGGACCTCCAGCAGGAATGAATGTGTCAGACCCTAGGGCAGAGAGGGGGAAGGATGTTGAGGAGTGACATTCTTTAGTTCAGGCAGCCTGACAGGGGTGGCACTGCAGCTCGGGGAATGCGCCAGGTCGGGGGAGGAGGAAGGGGACGTGGGACATGGGCAACAGCAGGTGCTCAGGTCTGGGGGCCAAGAGAAGCAGCTACAGGAATGGACACAGTCACCGAAGGAGGGCAAGATCCATGAGGCGGTGGACAAAACCACAGCATTGGGCAGGACCTGCTGGCTTGAAGCTAACCACAGCCCAAGCCATTTTCAGCCAAAAGAAAAAGCAGACTTTTATTGTCTCCTAAAAGTGGGAAGCAGGCTCAGATGCTGCCTCTCCCCCACAGCCCTTCAGCTAGCTCCTCCCCTCGCCACAGGATGCCCCACGCACGGCTTCAGACAGCCCTTCCTAGAATTCCATCCAAAGTCCCTGGGAAGGCTCTCATTGGGCCAGCCTGGTCACATGTCCATCTGGGGGCCAATTGTATGCTCCAAAGATGGGGACATGCTGGTTGACTGGCTGTGAGACACCCCATTCGTGGAAGGAAGGAGAACAGACTGTGCAGGACTGTGGGACCCCTGGGTTAGGGATCAGGGCCTTCAGGGGGTGCCCAGGTTAGGCAGTTGGGACATGCCCACGGGCTTCTGTCTGAGCAGTTAAGCTATTCCCATGCAGTGTGACTGTGGGTGTGTAAGCAGCCCTTTCTCAGTCATCAGTCTCACACCCACTCTCCCTCCCTCCCACTTCCTTTCCAGGGATGAGCACACCTGGCTCCTCTCCACAGCACCGCCCAGCTGGTGTCAGCCCCCTGTCCCTGAGCACAGAGGCAAGGCGTCAGCAGGCATCGCCCACCCTGTCCCCGTTGTCACCCATCACTCAGGTGCGAGGGCAAGGTGGGGGGCAAGTGGGAGGGGGAAAGGGAAAGGTGGACCCCTGGCTCTACCTCTCGGCAGGCCTCCTGCTCCTTCCAGGAGGCCCTGAAACCTTGAGAATGCTCCCAGCGCTTCTAATTGTTACCATATTTTCAGGCCGGGTGCCATGGCTCATGCCTGTAATCCCAGCACTTTGGGAGGCTGAGGTGGGTGGATCACTTGAGGTCAGGAGTTCAAGACCAGCCTGGCCAACATGGTGAAACCCTGTCTCTACAAAAATACAAAAAATTAGCCGGGCATGGTGGTGTGCGCCTGTGTTCCCAGCTACTAGGGAGGCTAAGATGAGAGGATCACTTGAGCCCAGGAGGTGGAGGCTGCAGTGAGCCATAATCACACCACTGCATTCTACCCTGGGAGACAGAGTGAGACCCTATTTCAAAAAAAAAAAAAAAAAAAAAACTCAAGAGCTTAGCTTTTGATTTTTCAATTTGTTGTATTTGCTTATCTACTTTTCTGGGTAGTTTGTATTGTCTCGGAATTTGTCCATTTCGTCTTTGCTATCCAACTTGATGGCAGAAAATTGTTCATAATACTCTTTTACATTCCCTTTTTTTGTTTGTTTTTTGAGACAAAGTCTTACTCTGTAGCCCAGGCTGGAGTTCTGTGGCACGATCTCAACTCACTGCAACCTTGCCTCCTGGGCTCAAGCCATTCACCTGCTTCACTCTCCCATGTGCCACCACGCCCGGCTAATTTTTTTTTTTTTTAATTTTTAGTAGAGATGGGGTTTCACCATGCCGGCCAGGCTGGTCTCGAACTCCTGACCTCAAGTGATCCGCCTGCCTTGCCCTCCAAAAGTGCTGGGATTGCAGATGTAAGCCACTGCGCCTGGCTGTAATCCCTTTTTTAAAAAAATTTTGAGACAGAGTCTTGCTCTGTCACCCAGGGTGGAGTGCAGTGGCGTGATCTTGGCTCATTGCAACCTCCGCCTCCCAAGTTCAAGCAATTCTTATGCCTCAGCCACCTGTGTAGCTGGGATTACAGGCGCCCACCACCACGCCCAGCTAATTTAAAAAAATAAATAATAGAGATGGGGTTTGCCGTGTTGGCCAGGCTGGTCTCGAACTCTTGGCTTCGTGCAATCTGCCCACCTCGGCCTCCCAAAGTGCTGGGACTGTAGGCGTGAGCCACCACACCTGGCCTTGTAATCCTTTTTATTTATGTAAAATTAGTAGCAAAGTTCCCATTTTCATTTTCTGATTTTATTAATTTGAGTCTTCCCTCTTTTTTACCTAATCAGTGCAGCTTCATAGAATGAGTTAGGAATGTTCTCTTCTCTTCTATTTTTTGGAAGCATTTTTAATTCCTCTTTAAATGTTTGGTAAAATTGGGTGGGTGTAATGGTAAATTCCTGTAGTCCCAGGTACTTGGGAGGCTGAAGTAGGGATTGCTTGAGCCCAGGAGTTTGATTCCAGCCTGGGGAACATAGTGAGATCCCATGTCTTAAAAAAGAAAAAAAAAAGAGTTTAGTAAAATTCACCAGTGCAGCCCCCTGTGTCTTAGCTCAAATTTGTTGGGAAGTTTCCAATCTCATCTCCTTGTTATAAGGCTATTCAGGTTTTCTGTTTTTTCTTGAGTCAGTTTTGGTCATTTGTGCATTTCTAGAAATTTATCCATTTTGTCTTTTTAAAAACAAAACAAAAAAACCCTAACAGAACCTTGACATTAAAATTTTTTTTTTTTTTTAATTTAATTTTATTTTTTTGAGACAGAGTCTCACTCTATTGCCCAGACTGGAGTGCAGTAGCGTGCTCTTGGTGCTCCTACAGCCTCTGCCTCCCAGGTTCAAGCAATTCTTGGGCCAGCCTCCCAAGTAGCTGGGATTACAGGCATGTGCCTACCACACCCAGCTAATTTTTGTATTTTCAGTAGAGACAGAGTTTCACCATGTTGACCAGGCTGGTCTCAAACTCCCGACCTCAAGTGATCACCCCACCTCAGCTTCCCGAAGTGCTGGGATTGCAGGTGTGAGCCACCATGCCTGCCGCATGTTTGTTTTTAACGTAACCACAGTGGCATTGTTCACCTACAACCAAGTTAATAGTAGTTCCTTGGTACCTGGCAATGCCCGGCCCGAACTCCATTTCTCCCCGCCCCTCGGCCCTCATGTCTCCTGTCTGCTTACAAAGTTGTCTTATTCAGATCAAGATCCAGACAGAGCTGTGGGCGCTGGCTCCTGGCAGCTGTGTCTTCAGCTACTTTATGAGCTAGGCTGTCTTAATCTGACACCTACCCCTTCCCTCTATCTGGAAACTCCTTTCCCTTCACAAATGACCCACTGGTCCTTAGAGGCCGGGCATCCTCCTGAGCATGCTCAGCCTTTCTTAGAGGGTAGGGACCCCACCTTCCCCAAGGACTGTCAGCTTGGTAGCACCTGGCTGTGAGTTTCCACCCAGACAGCCAACGTCACACACTTCCCTCTCATTGATTTTCCTCTTTCCAGCTCTGTGAAGGCCTGAGCCAGCCCTTGGTGAGGGGCCATGCTGGTATCTCCAGCAACCCATCCTCTCCAGCATCCCCAGGGTGGGCAAGGCTTTGGGAGGCCGAGGCAGGTAGATCACTTGAGGTTTCCCCGCGTCACCCACAGGGGCTGGGAGCTGGCTGCTCACTGAGCCACCAGAGATGGCCATCCTGGGCTTGCCCTGCAGGACTGGCCTGAGCTGCGCGGCCTGTAGCGTGGGTGCAGGCACAACAAGCTGGAGGAGGTCAGGTCCTGCACAGCTCCAGCTGACCCCTGGGGCCCTGGGTGAGGCCCACCCTCTCTAGCCTGGGCTTCCTCATCGTGAAGGAGCATCAAGCCCAGGGGCTGTCCATGATCACAGGCACTTCCACCCCACCTGCTGAGCATGCCAGGCTGTGGGGGCCTGAGGGGACCAGGCACTGACAGCCAGGGCCTGCCCTGCCTGACGCTCTCCTCTCCTGCAGGCTGTAGCCATGGACGCCCTGTCTCTGGAGCAGCAGCTGCCCTACGCCTTCTTCACCCAAGCGGGCTCCCAGCAGCCACCGCCGCAGCCCCAACCCCCGCCGCCTCCTCCACCCGCGTCCCAGCAGCCACCACCCCCGCCACCCCCACAGGCGCCCGTCCGCCTGCCCCCCGGTGGCCCCCTGTTGCCCAGCGCCAGCCTGACTCGTGGGCCACAGCCGCCCCCACTTGCGGTCACGGTACCGTCCTCTCTCCCCCAGTCCCCCCCAGAGAACCCTGGCCAGCCGTCGATGGGGATCGACATCGCCTCGGTAAGCCCAGGGTGGGGTCCCTCGGGGCCTGGCTGGGGGTCTTGTGAAGACAGCCTGGGGGGCTGCAGAACAGTCGGGTTACCTGCTGCATGGGCCAGGGGTCAGGACCCCAGTGAACACTGCCCGGGGTGTGTTCCCTCCAGCCTCCACGGGGCTACCCCTGGGAATCAAACTGAGACTGTCACTCCCTGTAGAGATGGAGAAACTGAGTCATGAGCAGGTGGCTGGCCCCGGCCTCCACCCAATGTGGGCCACCCCATGTTTAACTGCCAAGCACCCCCTCTTGGCCTGTCTGACCTGTCCCATCCAAAGCCAGGCTTCCTTGGAGGCAAGAAGAGTACAGCATTCTCAGGGCCAGGGCGCAGGCTGGGGGCCAGAGGTGACGTAAGCTCATCAGGGAAGGAAAGGCGAGGCCAGTCCGAGAGGCGGCAGCCCACTGGGCACAGCGCCTGGGGCCCAGGGCTGGGGGCTGCAGCTCAGACCATTGGACTTTCTGCTCAGGGCCAGCTCAAGCAGACAAGGGCTGGGCTTTGACCCCATACCCACAAATCTTCCTGACTCTGCAGACCACCTGCTTGCTCCAGTGGTGCGGGCTGGGTGGGAAACAGCTGCATTGGGCCACATCCAGAGAAACAGGGACCTGTGTTTGGTGCACGAGTCCTCCCACTTGACCCAGCTACCAGCCCCAGGCTAAATGTCCTCCAAAAATTTGTGTGCTCTGCAAAGAACAGCCCCCTGAGCTGGGCGGGGCAGGCGGGTGAGCCCACAGGTAGAGACCCACGTTCCCAAGCTGTTCTGACCTCTCGGAGGGCACCACCCAGGGCCCCCGGGTGGGAAAGTGCCCAAGTCTTTCCTTTGGTGGAAACACAGCAGGTCCTGGGGGAGGCTCCCAAGGTGGGGCCTCGCCTTGGAGCTGGGTGTTGTTGGAGGCACAGGGTGTCTGGACCAGGTGCAGGGACGACCCTCTAGGGCTCTTAGGTCAGGTTGTCCATGCCCAGCACCCCCCACAAGAAAGATGGCTTCCTGCCCCCACTTCAAGTCAGTCATCCCTAAGTAACAGTGCTGGCGCTTCTGTCACCCACACAGGCGAGCTCACTGCCACCCCCCGCCCTGCCCCGCCCCACCCCACCTGGACTCAAGCCCTACCCCAGACTGCCCAGAAAGTGCCACCAAGGACATGAGGGAGACAGCAGTTATAGGCCCTGGACTGGTCAGGCTGGGCCTCATTCAGTGACCAGCTCAGACAGGTCAGGCAAATTGTCTGCAGGCACACAGCATGGCTGGGCCGTGCCAGGACCAGAGCGTGGTCTGAATCCAGGGCCTGGCCCGGCCCAGCCTGCCTCTCTGAAAGGTCTGGGTCGTAGCAGTGGGATGCCTGGGCCTTTGGTCCCTCGAGCAGGTGGAGGAAGTGGCTGCCCCGTGCAGGTCTCAGACGGCATAACCCAGGCAGGTTTGTCCTGCAGTAGGGCGGGGATAGTGACTTGACTGCCCCGTGCTGGGAGCCTGGGCTGCTAGCAAGATGGCCTTCACTCAGTCCCCACCCCCAGAGACGGACCCGACCTGCTGGGCTGCGGACCTGCGGGCTTAGAGAGGCAGGGGACCCGCCCAGGGCACACAGTGAGGGAGAGCCGGGAATAGGAGGCAGCACCCACGTTCCCAGCCTTGGGTTTTCCCTGCCCGTGGGGCTGTGTGTGTGTGGGTTGTGGGTGTGCACAAGTGGGTGGGTGCAGGTGTATATGGTGTGCACCTGCATGGGTGTGCATGCATGTGGATGTGTGTGCATGTGTGCATGCGTGGGTATGTACATTTGGGGGTGTGTGGACATTTGTGGATGTATGGACATCTGTGTGTGGGCATGTGTGCATGTGTGGGTGTGTACATTTGTGTGGATGTGTGCATGTGTGCATTTGTGGGTGTGTACATTTGTGTGTGGATGTATGCACGTGTGTGCATTTGTGGGTGTGGGTAGGCGTGTGTGCATGTGTGGGTGTGCATGCGTGGGTATATATATTCTAGTGTGGATATGTGTGCACGTGGGTGTGTCTCTGTGTCGGTGTGCATGCGTGAGAGTGCACATGTTGCTCTCTGGGTCTGAGCCTGCTGAGTCAGGGCCAACCCTCTGATCACCCTCCTGTAGCTTTAGGAAGGAGGGCAGTTCTCCACCCTCCACACCGTTCCTTCCTGGGAAGCTGGGTTTGGGGGCAGCTCCCCCTAGGTCTCAGGGACCCACCTTTCCTGCAGGTGCCCAGGCTCCTCTGCCTACCAGTGGGGTGGCGACCATCACCAAGGTGTGAGGGGTGGGGGGCTGATCAGGCTGCTCCCGGGAAGTAGGGACTGGAGCCCGGGCTTGGGGCAGCTGGGCTGTGGCGTGCTGACCTGTCTGTCATCGCAGGCGCCGGCTCTACAGCAGTACCGCACTAGCGCCGGCTCCCCGGCCAACCAGTCTCCCACCTCGCCAGTCTCCAATCAAGGCTTCTCCCCGGGGAGCTCCCCGCAAGTAAGGGGCGTCGCCTCCCCCTTGGCCTGCGGGCGCCAACGCTCGTCTTGTTCATGCCCCGTGTGTTCCCTGCCCGCTGTCTGTCCTCATGCATGTCCTCATGCATCTCATCCCGTCCACGCCATCGGACCTGAGCTGTGCACCCACCAGGCTGCACCAGGGCAGGAACCCCACAGGCCCCTTCCCAGGAGCCACCAGGGCCTGCCTCTGCTGAATACTAGGCGGGGGTGACAAGGGTGCCTCATGTACATTAGTGACGTTAGCGATGGCTGTGGCCCTGCCTGGATGTCCGCATTGAGTGGCCCAGGGGCGATGCCTTCCACACCCAGTGTGCCACCCGGAGAGTGAGCTGGAGCTTTGGGGGCTCCCCCGATTTGGCCGGCCCACAGAGAAGGCGCTGACTCTTCGACCCTGCTTTCCCCTTCACCCCATAGGCAGCTGTGTTTCTCCAGAACCACTGGCCCAGGAGGCTTCTCTGAGCCACTCTGCAGTGTCTCAGGGCCCTTGTCCCCATTCCACAGACTGGAGACTGAGGCCGGCCTCAGACCTCACCCATCAGCTGCACCCAGCACCGTAGGACCCTGGCTCGCTGATGCCCCAGCCCCTCCCAGGTTCAGGTTCCTCGGAATGGCCCTCCGTTCTGCCTGGCCGGTGGAAGCAGCCAGCCTGGTTCCCCACTCAGCCTCCTCGTGTTGTACTTGGACATCAGGTGTGGCCAGTAGACCCCACATTCCATCTGGAACATGTGTCCAGGGAGAGGGGTACCCACAAGGCCAACATTCAGCCCCCAACTTTTTTTACCCTGGCAGCAGAGCCTCCCCAGAACTCCACTATCTTGGGACCATCTCATCCCCACAATTTCACCAAGCTGAGAAGCCCCTAGCAGCCACTGCTGTGCCCCGGGTGCTG
This sequence comes from Piliocolobus tephrosceles, assembly GCF_002776525.5. Lineage (NCBI taxonomy): Eukaryota > Metazoa > Chordata > Mammalia > Primates > Cercopithecidae > Piliocolobus > Piliocolobus tephrosceles. Next base: position 34,376,178 of record NC_045454.1, on the reverse strand, counting down.
AAGCCATCCCTGTCCCTGGTAGAGGGGATGCTCTCATCCTACTTCCCAGCTAGATAGAAGAGTCGCCCCTCCAGGGCTGAGGTTGGGCTCCCTTGTCCCAGGGCAAACTGTGAGTGCCACAGACAAGGACAGTGAAGCCCCTCTGCCCCCATCTCCAGCTCTCACACGTGTGTAGGGACATCTGCCCCATCAGGCAAGGGTTATCTGGGATCACTGCCCGTAGCCCCGTGTTCTGGAAGCGAAGTGGGGGGCAGCAATGGTCTCGGGGAGGCATGGGGGTCAGCCTGGTGTCTGCGCACGCTCAGTCTGTCCACACTGGCTCTCGGAGCTCTCGGGCTCTGGCAGCGTGTCTGGTCTCGTCGTGTGGTGCTGTTGGGGATGGGGCTGGGGTGCTGGAGAAGCGGCAGATGGGGCCTGTCGCAGGTGGGCAGCCCGGGGGGGCTGGTTCCTGAGTGAGGTCCCTCTTGCGTGTGAGACAGGACAGGAATTAGGGGTCAAGCCAGTTTCTCTCAGGAGAGAGTCACCAGAACGTTTGGTGAATTTTTGGGCCCCAAGCCAAAGCAGGTTAGTTTGTCGGGCAGCGAGCAGGTGGCGGTGTTGTCAAGCCCATGTCTGTGTGTCTGGTGTCCGTCGTGCGCTGACGCGGGAGGCAGGTGGCTCTTGGAGGTGTGGGGACGTCAGGATGGGGCTCTCGGGGGCAGGTGGTTCTAGGTGGAGGCCAGACCTGCCTTCCCTCTGCACTGTGTCTCCAAGGACTCACCCTTTGGTCCCACAGGCCCAGACCACCCCACAGCTGCTGTGCCCTGCCTCGAGTAGGCACTGTGTGCACCCCAGCAAAGCCCCGGGCCGCAGACAGCACCATTTGGTCCGGTTTGTGGCTTTCTCCCGACTTCAAGCTCACCTTTCTGGCAAGCCCTCATGGCAGCCTCACAGGGAAGCCTCAGCCTGTGTTCCCCCGCATATGCCAGGTCTTTTTGAGCCCAAGCCCACAGGGACAGGATCAGGCGCTGTCCTGGAAGCCTGGTCCCACCCCACACCCCGAGCCCCAGGACAGACCCAGCTTTGGACCAGCTCTACAGTAGCCAGGACATTACCTATTGCCTGCCTCCCTCGCCTCGGGCAAACCAAGCTACAAGCTTGCAGTCCTTGTTTCCAAAACCTGAAACCGTTGATTTTTAGGGCCCAGATAGCGTTTTTGCCACGCGGGCTGGCCTTCCCTTCCTTGGCTTACCTTTTTACCTCTTCCCTGGCGTTTGAGTGGGATGTCCAACCTCACAAGCCCTCTTGCCCCAGGGCGAACATGTTTGTCTCTGCTGTCTGCCCACTGACCACCAGGAGCAGCCAGTGGGTTTGTGGCCGGCCCCTCTCTGGGATTGAGGCCAGAAACTAAGGCGTTGGGATCTTCCGGGAACAAAGGGGATCGCTCTAGAGCAAAGCTCAGATGGGGAGCTCCAGGGGAGAGGGCCAGGGCCTGGGGTCTGTGGAGACATTCACCTGGATGCCTTGCAGGGCACATGCCTTATGCTGTAGCTCTGAGAATGGCTGGGGGACAGTGGCTTCCTGGGGACACCAGCCAGACCTCCCAGCCCCTGGGATGCTGCTAGGCCTCCTGCAGCCTCAAGGTCACACTGCAGCTGCGGCTCCCGAGGCCTCGTCCACAGCCACCATCTCCTCGCCTCCACACTCCACCCAGGCCTCATCCCACCATCTCTTGGGCAGGGGCTCTGGGTACCTCCTTTCTAGCATCTCCACCACGTGTAAGTTCCCCTAGCCCCCTGATCCTGTCACAGGGACAGCCCCTGTCCTCCTGCCTCTGAGAGCCCTGCTGGCCTCAGATAGCAGGAGTAGGGCTCCAGATCCTGCGGCAGCCCTGGGCGGGGGCTCTCCCTGTGCCTGTCCTGTGCTCTCTCAGCTGGTGGCTGGCTCTGCACGCCCATCCTGTCCATGTACGTGGCTTGCATCCTGTCCTTTGTCTCCCGTCAGGAGTCACCAAGTGCACTTTCGGTCCTGAATGTAACGTCTGGGCACTTCCCGCCTTGGCCCTGGTGACAGGTTCTCCTCTGGGGCCTGTTGGGTGGGAGTTCCTCATCCCTGTGGCCCCCAACTTCCCTATGATGGAAATGGAGGCTCCCTTACCCTGGCTTGAGGAGAGGAGATGGGGATGGGGCCTTGGGAAGGGGGTTTTGGGGTGCAGAGGCCTCCCAGGATCAGGTGGTGGAAAAAAGTCATCCAGGATTGAGGGGCACTTCTGGAACCCTAAAATAAGCATCATCATCAGCCTTCTGCCATCCCAGGCGCCGTCTGGGAGGTTCCAAGGGCCTCTTGTCTTCCAGCTGGGCTTGGGAGGTGCTGACTTCCTGCCTGGCCTCGGGCCGTGACCACAGCAGGCCTCTCTTCTGTCTGCAGCACACTTCCACACTGGGCAGCGTGTTTGGGGACGCGTACTATGAGCAGCAGATGGCGGCCAGGCAGGCCAATGCTCTGTCCCACCAGGTGAGCGGGCGCCCAGGCCGCCAGTCGGCTGGTGCCCAGGACAGATGCTCGCTGGGACCCTTGCTGGGACCTGGGCCTTGCGAGTCAGAGCTGCGCATGCTCGGGGGGCCCCTGCCTGCCCCACAGCTTTGCCCCTTGGCCCCCACCCTGTCCCATCTGCGGGCTACAGAGGCTGAGTCCCCGGCAGGGGTGGCCCAGCGCTGCCTCCCCTGGCATCTGTGCCCGCCCACAGAGCGGAGGCCAAGGGCAGCAGGTGAGGAGGGGCAGGCAGCGAACGCCGGGCCAGACAGGGATGGGACCGTGGCTGTGGACGCGGCGCCTAGGCATGGACCGTGCACGCGGGTTTGCCGGGAGGTTGTGCTGGCTTTTCGTGGAGGCCAGGATCGGGGGCATCCAGGGGGCTTGGTGGCAGCCTGGAGCTGCTCACTCACTTGCTCATCCATTCATCCATTCATCCAGCCAGCCTCCAGGGTGGCGGGGAGGCCCCAGGTGGCGGGCGGAGCGGGGCTCATGCTTGGCAGCCTGGGTGCCGGGCCTCCTGCAGGGACATCGTCCCCAGCTGTGGGCAGGCCAGCCACAGCAGCCAGGGGCCTGGGGTGGCCAACCGGGCAGGCCCGTGGTGGCCCTCACAGCCTGGTGTGCCTCCCTTCCCAGCTGGAGCAGTTCAACATGATGGAGAACGCCATCAGCTCCAGCAGCCTGTACAGCCCCGGCTCCACACTCAACTACTCGCAGGCGGCCATGATGGGCCTCACGGGCAGCCACGGGAGCCTGCCGGACTCGCAGCAGCTTGGATACGCCAGCCACAGTGGCATCCCCAACATCATCCTCACAGGTGAGGCCGGGCCGGGGGCAGGTGTGTGGCGCCCCAAGGGGCCTCAGCCCATGTGGAGACAGCCAGAGACTGCTGCCCCGCAGCATGAGGGTTGACAGGGCCAGGGCTATGACCCAAGCTTGGTGGGGGCCCGAGGAGGCCACACCCCCTCTCCCCCAGATTTAACTCACTCCTGGGCTTTGGGCCAGGCCAGGGAGACACCCCTGGACCAGACGTCCCGTGCATAGGACAGAGACGGTCACTCTCCCCTCTCGTCAGCCTCGTGTCTGGCCGAGTAGCCCGGGTAAAGGTCAAGCAGTCGGGTACACAATGTCCACTACCCAGGCCCCGGACCTGAATGTGCACCAGGGTCAGGGACGGCCGTGGGGTGGGCCTTGCCTGGTACACCAGGGTCAGGGCCGTGATGCACCGTGACAACCGCACCCAAGCAGTCTGAGCCGGCGCCTGGGCTCCTGGGGACGAGCCGGCCCCATCCTGCATGGCACATGTCAGGAAGACCCGACTCCATCTAGCACAGAACCCAGAAATTCCTATGGCCACCCAGACCTGGTCTCCCTGCTAAAGAAGGTGATTCCCTTATGAGCCAGAGCTGCTGGATTGAGGGTGACACCCCCGACCCCCCGAGCAGTCCTCACTGGCCTCTTCCAAGCTGGAAGTGTCCGTATTTAGTGCCACCCACTGTGGCCTGGGCTCTGAGTACAGAATCCAGCACCTCCTTCCCACCCCGTGGGTGTAGGCAGCAGTTGGCAAGAAATTCAAGGGTGGATGTGCCAGCCTCGGACTCAGGAGACGAATCTGAGAATCTCACCCCTGCAATGGCCTCAACAGCCCAGAAAGACAGGGCCTTTCAGACCCATTTCTCAGACCTGGAAACTGAGTACAGGTGGAAGCCTAGGTTTGAACCCGGGTCTTTGTGGGGGAACCGAGAATTCCCTTCAGCCCTAGCAGCAGCTGGGTCCACTCAGTCACCCCAGCCTACTTCTCAGTGACTTGTGCTGAGGAGACCTCATGGCAGAGCCAGGGAGGCCCCCGTCCCCACCAGGTCACACTGACGTGTGTCAGTGACACAGCCCTTGGCCTGAGGCTTCTCCTTGGTGCTCCTGACATCTGGGGCCAGACTGGTGTCTGGGGTCCAGGCACTGTAGGGTGCTGAGCAGCATCTCATGTGCCAGTAGCGTCCCCTTCCTCAGTCATGACAGCCAGAACGTCCCCAGACGTTGCCAGCATACCCCGGGGACAGAGTCGCCCAGCAGGCATGCCTGGTCCAACCCATGGATGCGAGGGATGGAGCCAGGGCTAAGCAGTGCCTTTTGTCCCCACCCCATCCCCCAGTGACAGGAGAGTCCCCCCCCAGCCTCTCTAAAGAACTGACCAGCTCTCTGGCTGGGGTCGGCGACGTCAGCTTTGACTCCGACAGCCAGTTTCCCCTGGACGAACTCAAGATCGACCCCCTGACCCTCGACGGACTGCACATGCTCAACGACCCCGACATGGTTCTGGCCGACCCAGCCACCGAGGACACCTTCCGGATGGACCGCCTGTGAGCGGGCACGCCGGCACCCTGCCGCTCAGCCGTCCCGACGGCGCCTCCCCAGCCCGGGGACGGCCACGCTCCGTCCCTCGCCAACGGCCGAGCTTGTGATTCTGAGCTTGCAATGCCGCCAAGCGCCCCCTGCCAGCCCGCCCCCGGTTGTCCACCTCCCGCGAAGCCCAATCGCGAGGCCGCGAGCTGGGCCATCCACCCACCTGCCTGCCCGGGGCTGGGCTGGGATCGGAGGCCGTGAGCCCCCCACCCCTGCAGACCCTCCCTGCACTGGCTCCCTCGCCCCCAGCCCCGGGGCCTGAGCCATCCCCTGTAAGATGCGGGAAGTGTCAGCTCCCAGCGTGGCAGGCAGGCTCAGGGGAGGGGCGCGCATGGTCCGCCAGGGCTGTGGGCCGTGGCACATTTTCCGACTGTTTGTCCAGCTCTCACTGCCTTCCTCAGTTCCTGGTCCCCCGACCCATCCGCCATCCCCAGCCCGTGGTCAGGTAGAGAGTGAGCCCCACGCCGCCCCAGGGAGGAGGCGCCAGAGCGCGGGGCAGACGCAAAGTGAAATAAACACTATTTTGACGGCTGTCTTTTATATTTCTGAGCACACACAGAGCCCTGGTGTCCACCGGGGCAGGCGCAAAGTGGACAGAGCATGCAGGGCGGCGGACCCCGCACGACCCTCCTCGCCCTGTCTCCATCCCCTCCAAGCCCTGCCTCACCCCAGGCAGGCCCACTGGTGGCCACCTTTGCCGGGAAGTGACCGGAAGGCCCCGTGAGGGGTCGCGCGTGGAGACGGGTTACCTCTTGGGGCTTTACAACCCGTGGCCCCTCCTGTCCCGCACTGTGGTCACTGGTCCTGTCATAGATGCTGTTAATTTAAGGTACAGGGAGAGGTGGCCAGGGGAGTTTCATTGTGTGTTTTGTTTTCCTTTTAGTTTCTCTTTACATTTTGGTTGTAGATGAGTGGCTTAACTTTTTAAGCCAACACTTGCCTGAGAGCATGTTTTTATTTCAGAAATCCAACTTTACCTATTTTTTAAGCTAACTGGAAATGGAGGCCACGCGCCCCAAAGCAGCCCGTCACCCACCTGAGTCTAAGCAGTGTGTCCAGCTTTTGGGTTTCACCCCAAGTTATCTCAAAACGAAAGGGCTGGTCGGCGGGCAGGGACTTGTCAGGAGCTCACGGTAGGCAGAGGTGCCTCTGCCAGGGCCACATAACAGACTTCCGGGAAGGGGCCTCGCCTTTTGTTGAGGGTCTCTTGAAGACCGGGCCCTGCTGGCCTCTCCCAGAGGTGCCTGCTAGTCCTTAGAGTGTGTGTGTGAAGACGCCATGACCAGTGGCAGCTGAGACCTCTCTGCTCCAAGAGTGTGGGGGACTGGCAGGGAGCGAGGGTTCCTGAGATGAGGAGCACGGTCCTCCCTGAGAACCTGGGTGGAGCTGGCATTTCATCCCCTCCCCGCCCGACCCTCTGGCTCCCAGCCCACGCCCCCTCTTTTGGGCAGTGTGGTCTGCCGGCCACCCCTTCTTGGCAGCTCAGGGTCATGTCAGGTGGACTTGGAGACACATAGCAGTGTGCGTTTTAGTTTCAGGAGCACCTCCAAGACCAGGGTGACAGGGTCCTTGGGAGCCGTCCTGAACCCTCCATACCACGGGCCCTGTGAGGGAGGCATCGGGGTTGGCTTTGTTTTCTGCTGTTCTCCTTGGAATAGGAACCGCTGTTCTGATCCCCCCAAAACTGCATTGCAACTCTCGCTCGCCCCTGCTTGCCAGGCCAGCGCCTTCTGCTGAGTCCGTTTATTTGTGGTGGTATGGCCGCTGCTTTCACTGGGGTCCTGGGCACCCTGGCTTCTGTCCTCGAGAGCTGGGTTTGATCCTAGCGACTATCCCTCCCTCTCTTTCCCCGGCAATGCCTTTGGCATGTGTCTGAGCAGCCAAGTGGCCACTCGTAGGAGAAGGCTCCCTGGTCATGTTGCTCCTGCTGCCGTCTTGTTCCAAGGTATGGGGGGAGCAGAGTGTCGGTCTGTCCAGGTCAAGGTCACTTTCTCTTACCATGACGGAGGCTGGGGGCAGACAGCGGGGACTTTTTTTTTTTTTTTTTTTTTTAAGAAAAACTACATGTACATAGGAGAGTTTGATTACCATTAAACTTGTATGTAGGACTTTTTAAAAAATGGCCTTAATAAAATTACAAGCAACCCGCCTGGATGCGGTTTTCAAAACAAGGCCTTGAGGACCACGCTAGGAAACCTCATCAGCCCTCATTCCCCGTCTGTCCAGCCTCTGGCGGGCACCACTACTTGTCCCCTGGTCTTCGGTGTAGACAGATAGGAGAGGAGGGGTGCCCATCTCGGAGCATCCCAGGCCCGTGGCCCATTTCCAGCGTCCTGAAGCCAGATTCACAGTGACATTGTGTTAACGTGACTACCTCGGTCTGCTACGGAGTTCTTTTTCCAATGAGAACCTGGTGGACCGAGGTCCAAGCTTGCCAGGGAAAGTGGGGCCCATGCAGGTCCCCAGGGCCGAGCCAGGAGCCAGCAGCCAGGCATCCCCGCGTTCCACAAGGGTTCATGCCCCTCCTGGACCTGGGTGGGCCTCCCATGGCCTTTTGTGTGTGTGTACGTGTGTTTTTTTTAAATATCACTACTACATATTCTTGAATTGCCAAGACTTTCTGAAAAAAGACGGCTTAAGGAAATCAACCTTTTGCTTTGTGATGTGAAAATACTGTGATTTGATGAGCCAATTCCTGAGGGGCAGGCCCGTGTGGGGGGCTACGGCATGTACATAGACCTGCCGCCTGTGTGCTTGGTCTACGCTAAGTTAGAGGCTGCTCTCCCCACCCACCCGTGTGCTCGTGGCTTCCACAGACCCTCCACTGGGCGCACCAGTCCCCTACGGTGAAGTTCAGCCAGGGCTCTTCCTCCTGAGAGCATGGCATCCCCACCTGCCTGTTTCGCTGACGTCACTCCCCAGGGTCGTGAGTCTGGCAGGCAGAGGGTGTAGCCTGAGCTCAGCCTTCTCCTCCAGAGAAGAGGGTTCTTTGCCCCCGTCAGGGCCTGCTTGTGGGTTTTCAGCTCTGGGTAGGAGAGTGTTGGCATCGGTGTATTTGGCCTGATTTCTTCAGGGGGGCGAGCTCACAGGAGGACCCTTAGCCAGGAGGCCTTCCCATGTCCATCCATCCCTCCTGCTGGGGCTTGGATGTCAAGCTTGAGGGCTGTGAGCTGGGACCTTGCCTGAGCCTGGTCAGGTGGGACAGGAGCCTGCCAGAGGCCCATGGGGGGCCAGGCAGGGTGGCTTCTATTTTATTTTTTTAGAGATGGGGTCTTGCTGTGTTGCCCAGGCTGGTCTCGGACTCCTGGGCTCAAGCGATCCTCCCTCCTCAGCCTCCCAAAGTTCTGGGGCTACAGGTGTGAGCCTCTTTTGCCCAGCATCCCAGGCCTGATGAGGCTCAGCAGGACCTGTCCCTAGAGGGGGCCCTGGTGCCCCCATTAGGTGGGCCTTGAGCTGTTTTTTAACCAAACATCCTTCCAAACTCAGGCTGCAACCTGCTTCCTGAGTTTTCTGTATTTCCAAGGAGCCCTCCAACCAGGGATAGACTGGCAGAGTGAGGTCCAGCAGGATTCAGGGGTCCTCTGTCGCCTTGCCCGGAAAACAGCAGCTCCCATCGCCTTCACTGGGTCCTGATGGAGCCGTCTCAGAGGCCGAGGGGCCCTCCCTGTGGGGGTGGGACGCAAGGGCTCTCAGAACAAGGGCCACAAAGCCGATGGCACAGATGTGCCCCTGGGCCTGGCCCATCACCTGCGTGTGGTGGTCTGGGTCAGGGCGTGCGGGCGCCAGAGCCTTCCCTACACAGCCTAAGAGCAGGGGCAAGACTCGGCCCCTCACCCTGGGAGGCCTGCCTGGGCTACATGGACACCTGGGTCTCTTTCTATCCCCATTCACCATGGACCAGGGGCCTCCATTTCCTGGGGGGTCTTGCGGCGTGTGATTTGGGGGTCCCTGGGACGTTCCCCAGCCAGCTCCACCTGAGTGTCCTGTTCCCTGTGGCCCTTGGCCTTCCAGGGTCCTGACCAGGCAGGGGTCAGGCACCCCATACCCTTCCGTGTGGCACAGGTGTCCACCCACCCCCACTGGCCACAGACACCGTTCTCCCCCTGGGAGCAGGAGGTTCCGGAGCAAGTTGTACCCCCAGGCCTGGGTGCTGGGGAGCTCCAAAGGGCATGGGTGGGGCAGGAACGAGTGCCTCGTGACCCGAGCCTCAGTGTCTCCCCTGTCACTTTCTCAGACCTGCATGTCTCAGGGCCCTGGCTCCTCCTGGGCAGGATGGGGGGCAGGGGCTGGGCCTTGGGGTGCTGGCTTTGACGATTCCAGAGTCTCTGTCCACCTTCTGGGCTCCTGGCCAGCACCCTATCCCCAGAAGCCAGGGACAGGTGGCATGTGTTGGGGTCCGGGGGTGGCCCCCATCTTGAAGTGTTCTGGAATTTGGGGACAACCCTTGCCCACTCCAGCCATCAAGCACTTCTGACCTCCTGCCCATCAGGGACAAGGGGACTTAGCCATGGCCTTGGCCAGCAGGCCTGGAGAGGGAGGGCTTTGGCAGCCAAAGTCCACTGGCCCTGCCATGCCCCTGAGTAGGAGACTGCCCCCGAGGGGCTGGGCGGCCCCACTGATATATGCAAACCCGCCGGTCCGAGCCCTGTTCCCGCCTGTGCCCCTCTGTGCCCAGGCTGGCTCTCCCCCAACCCCAGCATGTATACTCTGCCACGGACATCCCGTGGGCCATGATTGTGGGCGGCCACAGCGGGCGGGGGCAGGTGGCTCAGGGCACACTCGGCCGTCCCTGCCCCATCCTCCGGCGTGGCCGCTTTTGTCTTTGTACCTTTGCATCTTTGTAATGAAACGTAATAAAAATCCAAGGTTTTCGTCACTGGCTCTTCCTCTTTTATCTGAGCCCCTCCCTCCTCCCTCAGGGATGACACTTGGGCGTGGTAGGTGCACCTGGCAGGTGCCTCGGCCCTTCTGAACACACACACACCCCAGACCAAGCAAGGGAAAGGGTCCCCAAAGCTGGGGTGACTGCAAACCTGCCCCCCAGAATCCTGGGGCGGACACCGTATCAGGGGTCTCAGCTCTTCCGTGGCTGGCATCCAGGCCTGTGACCATGAGGTGGTGGGTTGTGGAGGCAGACCCAGGGGCCTCCCCAAACCCCAGATCACAGTTGGACAGTCCCTGGCAGGCCACTGGCACTCAGCAGCAGCTGCAGCACTGAGGCCTTGGTTTGGGGTCCCCTGGCCCAACCCTCCCTCAGAGGCCTGTCCCTACTGTCTTGCTGCAGCAAAAACCACAGCCGCCACTCCCCACACGCACACTTTATTTTGTCCTCTCGGAGCCCTTCTCGCTTCCCCCTCAGGATGGCCACCCCTTGGGGATGGGTGCAGAGCCCCCATCCAGCCACGGTGAGGGTTGCTGTCATCCGGCGGTGGGTCCCCACCCTGGTCCCTAGGCTCGCCGCAGCCGATGGGTCTCATAGTCCTCTGGAATGGTGTCTGCAGGGAAAGAGCAAGCGGGTGAGGGCTGAGAAGGCCGGCAGCGCCTGTGTGCAGACTCCCCGCCTGCGCCCCGCCGGCCCTCGGCTCACCATTGCAGCGGTAACGCAGGTTGGCCCAGATGATGTTCTCCTGGGAGAAGCAGAAGACCCCCAGGCGGCCACCCCGCATGGTTGTGTCCAAGACCACGTTGCTGTCGGCCACCAGCTCAGGACCCTCATAGAATCGCACCCTGAGGGTCAGACATGGTGAGGGGTAGGGGACCTGGGCTAGGCCCTTCCCTCTCAGAGTTTCCGTGGCCAGCCCTGGAAGATGGGTACCCCTGACTGGGCTGCACTGGGAGCAGGTGAGGCCTCTGCCCTGGGCCTCAGTTTCCTGGACATAGTTGGTGCTAAACAGAGCCCTGGACATAGTTGGTGCTAAACACCATCAAGGGCCCTGGACATAGTTGGTGCTAAACAGAGCGCCTGGGCTTGCCTAGCAGCATGGAATAGAGACTGAGAAACAGACTGGGTGAGGCCCCATTTCTAGCTGGATACACACTGTGTGCTGTGTCCTTACCAGGATTTCGCTCTGTCACTCAGGCTGGAGTGCAGTGGTGCAACTACTGCCACCTTAACTCCCAGACTCAAGTGACCTCAGCCTCCCTAGTAGCTGGGACCATGGGCACGTGCAACCACGCCTGGCTGCTTTTTTTTTTTTTTTTTTTTTTTTTTTTTGAGACAGCGTCTCACTCTTGTCACCCATGCTGGAATGCAATGGCACTATCTCGGCTCACTGCAACTTCCGCCTCCCAGGTTCAAGCAATTCTCCTGCCTCAGCCTCCTGAGTAGCTGGGATGACAGGCCCCCACCACCACGCCTAGCTAATTTTTGTATTTTTAGTAGAGACGGGGTTTCAACATGTTGGCCAGGCTGGTCTCAAACTCCTGCCCTCAGGTGATCCACCCGCCTCGGCCTCCCAAAGTGCTGGGATTACAGGCATGAGCCACTGCACCTGCCCTAATTTTTTTCTTTTTTGTAGGGACAGAGTCTTACTGTTTTACCCAGGCTGGCCTCGAACTCCTGGGCTCAAACAATCCTCCCACCTTGGCTTTCCAAAGTGATGGGGTTACAGGTGTGAGCCACCACGCCTGGACCAGCATAGTTTCATTCTAACTGCACTGTATATTTCCTATTGTACAGATAAGGGGACCAGGGTTGCACAGCCCCTGCCTGGTCAGGGGACTCCCACCTGGGCCTACGTGTCTCCGGCCCAGCCCACTGCAGGGGGTGGAGTCCCCACCTGATGTAGCCCACTTGGGGCCGGTGCTGCAGGAACCAACGATAGGACTTCTTGTCCTTCCAACCCACGTTTCGCGGGTCCTTCCACAGCAGCCGCACCTGGGAGTCTGTGTCTCCTGTATGCCACAGTGCATTCCGCAGCTGTTCCCCAGGGCCCGTGGAAGATTTCACAGCCTGCCAGTACCCAGGAAAGATGGTTAGAGACCTCACAGGCCACCAGAGTCCCCCTAGACACCTTCCTGGAGAGACAGTGGGGAGCAGCAGGTGGTGGGTGGCCAGAAGGGTTCTGGATAAGAGACCCACAAGGAAGCCTTCTTCAGGGGCCCAATGGCAGCTTATGGCTAGGTCACAGGGGGCAGCAGTGGCCTGCAGGTTCATGAGAGGATTTGGGAGTCTGTGGACAGATTCAGGGTCTGGGAGGACTGGGGGGCTCTGCAGAAGGACTTGGAAACTAAGGAAAAGTTTAGGGCTCTGCAAGAGGGTTTAGGGTCCATAGGAAGACTGGGGGACCTTGAGAATGTTGGAGGGCTTGTGCAAGGAACTGGGAGGATTTGGGGACTGTGGGAGCCCAGAGGAGGGCTGGGACAACTCTGAGGTCCATAGTATGAGGCTGTGGGGCTGGAGGGCTATAAGGGCTGTAAAGGGTTGTAGGGAGGGGCATGGGAGGGCATGAGAACCACAGAGGTCAGGCACGGACGACCCTGGCACCTTGAGTTGGATGCCGGGTTCGGCCACAGCACGGAAGGGGTTCGCCTGCCAGTACGTTTGCTCCATCTGCTTCCACATGACCACGTAGAAGCTGGAGCTGTCTTGGTAGCCAAAGATGAAACCCGCATAGTCGTCATCCGTGACCGTGTTCACATGGAACGTGCCCTCGAAGTCTACGCCATTGAAGGCAGTGTAACCTAGGGATGGGGAGAGAGCAGTGGCTTTTCCGAAAGCCAGCCCCAGCCCTCAGAACCTGGCACCCAGAGTTCAAACCTGCTCCCTGGGTCCCTATCTCCCTGCAGACCCGCCCCATCCCCACTCGCGGAGCCCAGACTCAGCCACGCCCTCATCTACCATTGGCCACGCCCCACCAGCTCCACTCGGCCCCGCCCTTCTCGAGCCCGCCCCTCCTCTGCCCAGACCCGCCCCATGACCCCGCCCACCTGGCCCCGCCCTTCCTCAGTCCGGGCCCGCCCCCCTCTGACCCCGCCCATCCTCAGCCCGGGCCCGCCCCTTCTCTGGTCCTTCTCCCTGAGCCCGCTCCGTGCAGGGTTGCGCTGCTCCCCGCTTCTCACCCACAGCCAGGCCTGGGTCGCTGTTCATTGTCTGCACGATCTCCCTTCCCTGATGGGGTCAAAGAAAGGAGGGCCTCAGGCTGGCCGTGACAGCCCTAGGCACCCCGTCCTCAGCATAGGCCTCACTATGGGGGGTTCTAGGGTCCCATCACCTCCCACTTGGCCCCCTCTCCCACCTGGTTGAGCACCACCCAGTTGGGGTCAATCTGCGCGTCACCCTCCGGGTCCAGCACGACTGTCTGGAAGGCCCGGAAGTCAGTGAGGGTGACTTCAGCGTTCTCCGGACACACATCGATCTTGTCTACCACCTTGTCTGCATCAAAGTCGCCCTGGCACACGTCGCCCACGCCGTCCCCTGAGAGGTGGGAGACTCCCTCGGTGGGCTCAGGTCAGGCCCCTCCCACCCTAGATCCCGTCCCAGGAGCGCCCACTGGCCCCGCCCCTACCACAGGCCCCGCCCCCGCCATACTGTCCACGTCCTCCTGCCCAGGGTTGGGCACCAGGCGGCAGTTGTCCCGACTGTCAGGGACTCCGTCATTGTCGTCGTCGTTGTCGCAGGCATCACCCTGGCCGTCGTGGTCTGAGTCCTGCTGGGCACTGTTAGGCACCGTGGGACAGTTGTCCCGGGAGTCCTGATGTCCATCTCCGTCCCTAGAGTGGATAGGTGGGATCCAGAGACAATGAGCTCTCCAGAGCGTTTTGTCAAGGGCTACCCGGACACCCACCCCGGGTGGTGGCCTCCTTACTGGTCTTGATCGCTGTCACAAGCATCTCCCACAAAGTCGTGGTCCACATCCCCCTGCGGGGGGGGGGGGGGCAGCATACGGGGGTCCACAATCAGACAGAGGAAATCAGAAAGCCTCTCACCCAACCCAGCCGCATAGCCAAAGTCCTCCTGACCCCAAGGAAACCCCCGCCCCAGGCTGTTAGGACCAGGAGGTCATTTCTCTGGCAATGTGAAATGCTCTAAGCTGGGCTGTGGGCTGGGTAATCCAATTTGCAGCTCACCCAGAGGGCTTACCCAGCTGGAGTCTGGCCTGCCCTCACCTGATCCGGGTTGCTCTTCTGGGGACAGTTGTCACAGGCATCCCCTATACCATCGCCATCACTGTCCTTCTGGTCTGAGTTGGGTACCCGGGGGCAGTTGTCGGCCTGGTTGCGGATACCTGCGGGAATCCATGGGACCAGAGTCCCAAGATTGGGACTAGGCCAGGATGACTTCATTAGGATGAGGCCAGGCCTGAGGCTGGCCTGGAACAGAGCCCCAGCTTCATAGGATCTTCTTTTTTTTGAGACAGTCTCACTGTGTCACCCAGGTTGGAGTGTGCAGTGGCGCGATATCGGATCAGTGCAACCTCCACCTCGCGGGTTCAAGTGATTCTCCTGCCTCAGCCTCCCTAGTAGCTGGGATTACAGTTGTGCACCACCACACCCAGCTAATTTTTGTATTTTTAGTAGAGACGGTGTTTCACCATGTTGGTGAGGCTGGTCTCGAACTCCTGACCTCGTGACCCACCCGCCTCAGCCTCCCAAAGTGCTGGTATTACAGGCTTGAGCCACCGCGTCCGCCCAAGGGAACTTTAAGAATGGATGGTCCCATCCAAGGGAAGGCCAGAGAGGGGGACTGGCTCTCACTCCCAGGGTGACTCAGCTGGGTGCCTGTGTGTGCCACCCTGAGCCCCTATGTCCCCATCTGTAAAGTTGTCACCTCCCAGGTTCTAAACCCCAGGCTTGAATCTCTGTACTCTTAATTTCTGCCTGCGGTATTTGACGCAGGGACCACCTTCCCTTCCAAATACTTCTGCCTTTTTCCCGGCCTCCCAGCCCAGCTTGCATTTTTCTGTCGCGCCACCATGGTCTTTGGTCCAGGGCGCCCTAGTCCAGCTCACCCCATCCGGCTTCCAAAGCCGACCAAGTCCCGTCCGGAAGCCGAATCCCGCCCTTCGGTGCCCGCCGCCTCTCCTCGCCCCCCAGCCCCCATCGAGCTCACGGTCGCCGTCGATGTCGTCGTCGCACGCATCGCCCCGGCCGTCCTGGTCTGTGTCCTTTTGGTCGTCGTTCTTCTGGGTCCGGCAGTTGTCGCACGCATCGCCCCACTTGTCCTCGTCCGTGTTGCGCTGGTCTGGGTTCCGCACCAGCGGGCAGTTGTCCTGTGTGACAGGGTGGGATCAGGTCGGGAAGGGCAAAGGTCACACTCCTCGGATTCCCAAATCTCCGAGGTGTACCTTTCGCCCCTCCTAGACCACGGAGACCACGCCCCTCAACCAAGCCTCGCCCCATCCCACTTCCCTAGGCCCGGCTCACAGCTCTGCCTTTTCTTTCTTTTCTTTTCTTTTCTTTTCT
>NC_045454.1:34341759-34360763 GCF_002776525.5 Piliocolobus tephrosceles | reverse complement strand
TTTTTTGAGACGGAGTCTCGCTCTGTCGCCCAGGCTGGAGTGCAGTGGCCAGATCTCAGCTCACTGCAAGCTCCGCCTCCCGGGTTTATGCCATTCTCCTGCATCAGCCTCCCGAGTAGCTGGGACTACAGGCGCCCGCCACCTCACCCGGCTAGTTTTTTGTATTTTTTAGTAGAGACGGGGTTTCACCGTGTTAGCCAGGATGGTCTCGATCTCCTGACCTCGTGATCCGCCCGTCTCGGCCTCCCAAAGTGCTGGGATTACAGGCTTGAGCCACCGCGCCCGGCCCCTTCTTTCTTTTTTTAAAGACAGACTCGCTCTGTCACTAGGCTGGAGTGCAGTAGTGCGATCTCGGCTCAGTGTAACCTCTGCCTCCCGGGTACAAGCGATTCTCCCGCCTCAGCCTCCCGAGTAGCTGGTATTATAGGCGCGCACCACCACGCCCAGCTAATTTTTATATTTTTAGTAGAGACGAGGTTTCACCATGTTGGCCAGGCTGGTCTCGATCTCTTGACCTCGTGATCCGCCCGTCTCGGCCTCCCAAAGTGCTGGGATTACAGGTGTGAGCCACCGCGCCGAACTGTAGATCTACCTTTTCATTGGGGACCCCGTCCCCGTCGGCATCCGGGTCGCAGGCGTCTCCGATGCCATCGCGGTCCACGTCCTCCTGCCCTGAGTTGGGCACAGTCACGCAGTTGTCCTGGGGGCGGGCACAGCAGGTGTGAGGGGCGTGGTCATGAAGTCCCACCCTCCCTCCTGCCCGGCCCAGTCCCGCTCCGCCCCCACCCACCTTACGGCACTGGCGCTCCGGGCAACGCAACTTCTCGTCCGGGAAGCCGTCCAGGTCAGTGTCGCGGCCACAGAGGATCCCGTTGCCGGCCCAGCCGACGGCACACTGCGGGAGAGAGTAAGTGGGTGTCCCGGGGTGGCCGCCTCCCAACCCCGCCTCACCCCCAGCCTGCCCGCACTCACCACGCACGACCGCGAGCCATCGCGCTCCAGAACGCAGTCTGCATGCTCGTGGCACTCGCTGGGCGAGCCGTCGGGGCAGAAGCGCTGTGTGCGCCGCTGGCAGCCGGACTCCTGGTCGCCCACGAAGCCGGGCTGACACGGGCCGCACTGGAAGGAACCCTGCGCCCGAGCCGCCGGAGGTCAGCGCAGGCCGCTGGCCGCTCGCCCCACCTCTCGCGATCCTTTCTTCCCGGTGGGCCTTACCCGGGTGTTGATGCACACGGAGTTGGGGACGCAGTTATGTTGCCCGGTCTCACACTCGTTGATGTCCGTGCAAACCTAGGGGAGGGGAACTCAGAGGTCACCACCCCACGCAGACACCCTCCGGACCTCCCACCTCGTCCACGCTTCCTCCGCATCCTGCCTCTCGCCTCCATCCTGCCCCAAACCGATCAGCCCTGGCGCAGAGTACGCCTCCTCTCCCCACCCCTCCCGCTGGAAGGAGGCTGGAAAAAGAGCAAGAGGCTGGAAGAGGCCGGCAAACAAAATGGACGCCCCCTTCCCTTCTGCTGCAAGAATGGGACCCCCACACTCCTCACCTGCTTGTTGGCCTTGGCGAAAGCCAGCCCCACGCCCTCGTGGGTGGGGCCGCTGTACCCCGGCGGGCAAGCCTCACAGCGGAACCCCGGGCTGGTGTTGATACAGCGGACTCGAGGGAAGCAGGGGTGGGCGTTGCACTGGGGGAGGAGGGGCCACAGAGGGTCAGTGGGCTTCGAGCTGGGCCCTGGGGGCCGCACCTCGGGGTGTCTCGGATGCGGAAAGTTCAAGGGCCATAAGCCAGTGCTTGGAGCTGTTCGCCACGTGAGATGGAAGCAATTGTCGCAGGGGTCAGACACGACTTTGCCTTGATGACGGTAAGGGCGCAACCGGGAGAGGAGAGGAGAGCGCCTCCAGGGGGCTGTTCCCTCATGGGCGAGGGGAGAAAGGATGAGGGCGGGCATCCCCAGCAGAGGGGGGCAGGGGTCGTCGGGGCGTGCGTGCCCGGCGGTGGCGGAGTCGTCTGGGCGTGCGTTCCCTGGCTGTGGAAGGGTCGTTGGGACTGGCGATCCCCTGCGGCGAGGAGGGTAGCTGGGGCGGACCACCCCCGGCGGTGAGGGAGTCGTCGGAGCGGGCGTCACTAGCTATGGAGGGGGTTGTGGGAGCGGGCGTCCCAGGTGGTGACGGGGATGGTCCTCGGGGTAGGCTTCCCCCCGCGGTGGGGAGGTAGTCTGGCCGTGCGCCCCCGGAGGTGAGAGGCTCGTCGGGGCGAGCACCCCCAGTGGAGGAAGGGGTCTCCGGGGCGGCGAGAGATTGGGGGTCGGTAGAGGGGGTCGTCAGGGCGGTGGAGTGTCGGGGCCGGCGCACCTCGTTGACGTCGGTGCAGTGCGAGCCGTTGCCCGTGAAGCCCGCGGGGCAGGGGCCGCAGCGCGCGCCGCTCTCTGTCTGGATGCAGGCCACGCCAGGGAAGCAGAAGCCGGGCGCGCAGTGAAGCAGGGGCCGCACGCTGGGTAGGCCGGTGCGCACCGACTGCTGCATCCCTGCCGGTGGAGGGGGGGACGGGGGCGGGGCTGACCGGGGGCTCGCCTGGGGGCGGAGCCCATCATGGCCACGCCCCGGGGCTGGAGGCTTCCCCTCCCCTCCGACCCCCCGCCCAGGGCGGCCCGAAATCCTGCGCTCTGCGCGATCCCGCCCCAGAGGCTGCGCGCTCTATCCGCAGGGTCTCCCCGGTCTCTCCCTGAGTCTCTGTGCCGCTTTTCTGCCCCGTGGCGTCTCTCACTTCCCCAAAACTCTCGCACCGCCTCTGTCTCTTTTTGTCTCTGTTTCTACCCCCCCATTCCCGTTCGTCTCTCCACCTCTCCGACAGCCTCCATCTCCTTCCGTCTCTTTTCCTCCCCAGCTTTCCCTCGCTCTCTGTCTTTATCTCTGTGTCTCCGTCTCCCGTCTTTTCTCTCTCCCGCCCGCCCCGGCCGCGCTCACCGCACGCGTCACACTCCATCACCGTGTTTTTCAGGAACGTGATCTCCCTGACCTGCAGGGGTGGGGTGGAATCAGCGGGGTCCCAACCTCTCCTCGTCCCTCGAGTCTCCCCTCTCTCTACCCCGGCCTCCCTTTCCACAGCCTCTTTTCTCCGGAGACTCCCTACCCGCCAACCCCCTTCCCTTCCCAGCTCCTCTCCACCTTCTCGGGCACCTCCTCTCTCCTTGCTGGGAACGGAGACCCCCTTCCGCTCCCTGGCACTCCCTGCCCCACACCCGGGCCCCGCACCTGCTGCCGCAGCAGCTCCCGCACATCCTGCAGCGCCGCATTGGTTTCCTGCAGTTCCCGAAGCATCTGCGGGCCCAAGTCTGAGCCTGCGGCGAAGGGGACCTGGTGAGGGTCATGGGGCGGGGAACCCCACCACCAACTCCCACCGTCGCAGCGAACCCGGACCTCCGATGCCCCACTGCGCTCCTCTAGTCTCGGTCCCGCCACCTGCTTTCTGCGCCTGGCACGGACCCTATTAACAGTCCGTGAGCCCCAAACAGCCCGGACCCCGGGCCTCTCACGGGTCCTACAGTCCGTTTTGGGGCCGCGGGCATGGCACGGGTGCTAACGCGGCTTACCCAACGGGATCTGGCTCTGTCCGGACGCGCCGAGGGCAGCCAGGGTGAGCAAAAGAACGCAGGCGGTGTCGGGGGCCATGGCGGTGGCGGGGAGCTGGGTGTCTGCTCGCTTTCTACCGCCCACGAGACCCGCGGGGCCTATTTATCCCCAAGGCACGGCCGGCCCCAGGGACGGCCCACCACAGCCCTGCCCAGCGTCCAGCCTCAAGGTAAACAGATGGTGCTGGCCCCTGCTTTCAAGTCCCCGCCCGGAATGCCCCACTAAGTCTCCTGCAGCTGAATCCGACATGGTGGGAAACTGAGTCCCAGGGTCTGTGGAGAGAGCTGGTGAGGCAGGGAGTCAGGGGGTACTGCCTCCACTTTCATTCACTCTGTGTGTGTGTGTGTGTGTGTGTGTGTGCGCGTGTGTATGTGTGTATGCATGTGTGTGATGGGGTGTGGCTATATCGCATCCTCTTGCTTCAGTCTCCCAAGTAGCTGGGACTACAGGCCTGCACCACCAAGCCCAGCTAATTTATTTTTATTATTTTTTAATTTTTAGAGACCAGGTCTGGCTATTAGAGCGGGCTAATAGTCTCAAACTCCCCGCCTCAAGTGATACTCCTCATATAACTGGGATTACAGGCTCTAGCCATAGCATTCAGCTCGTTCATTTATTGATTGAGTGCTTGCTGTATGCCAAACCCAGGTTCCAGTGCCAAACAAGGCAGACTCCATGCCCTCAGCTCACACTTGGGGAAACAGAGTCACCAGTGTCTGAAAAAAACAGGCCCACCCACTATGGATCAGACTGACTGGCCCTCCATGCCTCCTGATGTGCTTCAAAACTGGGTAAATTGCTGGGGGCGGTGGCTCACGCCTGTAATCCCAGCACTTTGGGAGGCCAAGGCAGACAGATCACCTGAGGTCACGAGTTTGAGACCAGCCTGGCTAACATGGTGAAACCCCCTCTCTACTACAAATACAAAAATTACCCGGGCGTGGAGGCAGGTGCCTATAATCCCAGCTACTCGGGAGGCTGAGACAGAGAATCGCTTGAACCTTAGAGGTGGAGGTTGCAGTGAACAGAGATTGTGCCACTGCACTCCAGCCTGCGTGACAAAGCCAGACTCTGTCTCAAAAAAAAAAAAAAAAAACACCTCGGTTAATTATGCCTGTGCCTCAGTTTCCTCCTTGCACAATGGAGGTAATGAGTTAATAATTATTAATTAATGATTAATAACAATGATGATCATGATGATGAATGGAAAATAGGGGAGGGGCAGGTAAGACCGGGAACTCTCAATTTTCCTGCCTCTGTCCAAGGAGGCCGGCTTCTGGCCCCAACACTGGAGGGCTGCAAATGGCTGCCCCCAACGCAACTCATTGCCGGTGTTCCCTCCCCTCCTCGTGGTTCCTCGGCTGGTGGAGGAGGGGACAGCGTTCAGGATCTTGCCCCGCCTCCTGTCCAAGGGGACAGGCCCACTTGGTTTTCCAATTTGTGCAATGGGGTGCGAGGCTCCCATCTGGAGGGGAGTAAGTTAAAGGGCTCTAGCAAGGGGAGGTCCAAGGGTGGAGGCCGGGGCTTGTGTTTGTCCAGGCTGTGCCATACCTTCCAAACTGTACTCCAGCTGCTGTGGGAACAGCCTGTAATAAAAATAAAAGTGACCGCTAACTGGCCAGCTACAAAACCCCTTGGCCTCCTGGTGTCAGTTAACCCTCTCCACTCCCACCTTCCAGTACTCACAGCCTCTATTCTATAGACAGGGAAACTGAAGCCCAGAGAGGAGAAGCGACTGGCCCAAGGCCACTGCCCGAGGGCAGGGGTGAAGCTAGACTCAGAGCCAGATCTGTTCTCTGGGGAGCCTCCAGAGAAGTCACCGAGGGCTTCCTGGAGGTGGTTGCAAGGAAACAGACATAAAAGAAAAGGAAGACTGGGATCAGCAGAGGGAAAAGGTGAGGGCAGTTTTGGTGGAGAGAAGCATGTGAAGCTTGGAGGCGGGGAAATTTCCAGACATATTAATTATTCCACAAACATCAAGCACTATTGTGTGGCACGTCCTGTGCTGGGCAATGGGCACACAAGGTGAAGAAGCCATATCCAGTCTCTCCTTCAAATGGGGAGCCCAGTGGGCCCATGGCTGTGATGGGGACACACAGACAATGGTAGAAGCCCCCAGGAGATTGATCTATTTGAAAGGGGATGGGTCAGGGAGGGCTTCTGGAGGAGGAGGGACCACCAAGCTGAGGACTGCAAGATGAGGAGGACACAGCCAGGCAGAGGTAGCAGAAAGGCTTTCCAGGTACAGGAAACAGCATAGGCAAAGGCCCTGAGGCAGGAACAAACCTGGCCCGTTGGACGGACTGACCTCAAGGTGACAAGCTCTTGGGGCTCAGTGAGAAGCAGGAAATGAGGCTGTGAAAGGGCAGTGCTGGTGGTGTGGGGCTCCAGCAGTCTCCTGAGGGTAATGGGGAGCCACAGAGGGTGAGTGAGGAGAGACAGGCCTAGAAGTGGAGGGTGGGTGGGAGCAGCCAGTCCCAGACAGAACATTTCCAGTGAAGCCTGTCCCTCAATAGCGCCTGCCCTGCCTGCTGCCTGCGTTGGGGCCATGAGCTCACCTCCTGTTTTCCTTGGCCTTCAGCACACCTGGGGGCCGCTCCCGGCAGTGCTAGAGTTCTCAGGAAAACCGCGGCTCCAGCGGGGCCTGTGGGCTGGCATATGCTGCACGCAGCTAGGACAGGAGCACATGGAAGCCAGGCCCCTGCCACAGGCCGGTCACAGTGCTGGGGCTTGGACACACGTGGCCTTATCCATGGCTGGGCCATGGGGAGTTGCAGGGAAGGGCATTCCAGGCGGAGGGAATGACAAAGGCGGAGCTCCTGAGGGTGTCCCAAGATCAGACAACAGAGGCCCGGAGGGGGGCTGTCTAGGGTCACACTCCTGCCTCCTGGATCTCGCCAGCCCTGAAATCCCCCTTCTAGACGCAGTCCCCTCCTCCTGTGCGCACCACACTTGCCTCACATTACAGAATAATTCACTCTAGGTGTTCTTCTGGGCCTTTGTACCTGCTGTTTCCACCACCTCATACAACCTCCTCCATCCTTCAAGGTCCAGCTATAATGCCCCCTCCTCCAGGAAGCCTTCCCTGCTGATATTCTCTGGATAACCCTCCAGCCCAGCCCTGATCCTGGGGACTGTGAGTGTCTGTGGTTTGCTCTGTCCCTCCGAGCCTGAGGGGCTCCCACCCAGGGGCCTGGACTGGTGTAGAAAGGTTAGGTTGGAGGGTTTGATGAGCTGGGACAGCATCCCTGTGATTGGTGTTCGTTACTATTCTTTTTTTTTTTTGAGACAGTCTCACTTTTGTCGCCCAGCTGGAGTGCGATGGTGCAATCTCGGCTCACTGCAACCTCCACCTCCCGAGTTCAAGTGATTCCTCTGCTTCAGCCTCTCGAGTAGCTGGGATTACAGAGACCTGCCACCATGCCCAGCTAATTTTTTTGTATTTTTAGTAGAGACGAGGTTTCACCATGTTGGCCAGCTGGTCTTGAACTCCTGACCTCAGGTGATCCACCTGCCTCAGCCTCCCAAAATGCTGGGATTACAGGGGTGAGCCACCGTGCCCGGCCATTACTATTCTTTATAATTAATGTAATATCATTACTATTTTTTTTCTTTTTTAAAATAGAGATGGGGGTCTTACTATATTGCCCAGGCTGGTCTCAAACTCCTGGGCTCAACAGATCCTCCTTCCTCGGCCTCTCAAAGCCCTGGGATTACAGCCACTGCACCCAGCCAACATTATCATATTCATCCTAGTAACCCCTGCCACCTCTGTACTTGATATGGCAGGGAAGGGGGCCATACAGCCTGGGTTCAAATATTGGTGAGCATGGCCTTACTGTGTGACCTAGGACAAGTCACTTAACCTCTCTGTGCTTCAGTTTTCTCACCTATAAAATGGGGATGATCACCGTTGAGAGGATTGAATGGGCTGACCCATGGGAAATCCTTCAGCCCAGCAGCCGGCTCCAGCACTACTAGCGTGCTTATTCCACATGAAATTTACAAATCGTGGGCCAGGGTGGTGGCTCAGACCTATAATCCCAGCACTTTGGGAGGCCAAGGCGGGCAGATCAACTGAGGCAAGGAGTTTGAGAAACCAGCCACGTGGTGAAACCCCATTTCTGCTAAAAATACAAAAATTAGCTGGACGTGGTGGCGTGTGCCTGTAATCCCAGCTAATCGGGAGGCTGAGGCAGGAGAATCGCCTGAACCTGGGAGGCAGAGGTTGCAGTGAGCCGAGATCATGTCACTGCACTCCAGCCTGGGTGACAGAGTGAGACCTTGTCTCAAAAACAAAAAAACAAAAAAACTTACACCCTATGCCTGTCGCTTACACCTCAGATCATTCTTATTTCTATCTTACTCAGAGAGGAGAGGAGACAGTCTGAGGTCACACAGCCAGAATTAGAACTGAGGCATGCAAGACCCTCAAGCCATTCACACCCGCCCTCTCTGTCCTTGCCGCAGAAACAGAATCCAGCATTCGCTGGCCCTAGCCCCTCATTAGCTGGGATGCTTTCTCAGCCCAGGACCTCCTGGCCGGAGCCTCTGGCTGGCGCCCCAGCCAGCCCCACACCAGGCCCCGTGGTTCCAGGAGCCTGGCCAGGCTGGGGAAGAGGGACGGGTGCCTGCATGATGGGGCCCCGGGGCCCTTCCTGGCAGACGCCTGCTCAGCCAGGAGACGTGTGGGCGCCCCGGCTCCCTGCCTCCCGCCCCTATTGCCTGCCTTTGTGAATGCAGAAGGAAAGTATGTTGTGAAGGCAGCCGCCCTGCCTTGGGCGTGCCCGGCTGTAGGCCCCCTGTCTGCGGAATTCATCAGGGCGGCAGGGGAGGGCAGCTTGGCGACCTCTGCATCCTCAGCCTGCCTTGAACTGTGAGAGACGTACTGGATGCATCTCTCTAGAAGGAACAAAAGGCAGGGGTGGGATGGGGGGCTCTAAGCATTGAAGTCCAGGAGACGCCCCCCGACTGGCCGTGTGACCTTTGGCAGGTGCCACCTCCTCTCCCATTCTCCTTTTTTTTTTTTTTGAAACAAGGTCTTACTCTGTTGCCCAACCTGGAGTACAGTGACAATTATAGCTCACTCATTGCAGCCTCCAACTTCTGGGCTCAAATGATCCTCCCACCTCAGCCTCCCAAAGTGCTGGGATCACAGATGTGCACCGCGGCACCCGGCCCCATTTTCCTTTTACTCTGTCCCTACCCCCATTACATCCTAGGCTCTACTGGATGGCGATAAAGGAAGAAGACAACAATAAATATAGTGGCTACAATTTTCTTGAGCAAGTGCCAAATGCTTGAAACCTTGCCACTCAGCCTTTGTGGGTTTTCTCTTTCTGTCATCCCTGAAGTCCCAGAAGGCAGGAACTTGTCATCATGGGAGATAGTGGGGCACAGTGATGAAGGTCTCAGTCTCTGGCATCGGAGCCTGAGTTTCATATCCCAGCTCTGCTGTGGGACCTGAGGCAAGTTGCTTAACTTCTCTGTGCTTCAGTTTCTTCTTTTTTTCCTTTATTTCTTCTTTTTTTCTGCCACCTTCAAAAGTTTCTTATAATACAAAATTTTCCTTCTCAGGTTACTATACTGAAGAGTTGCTTCAGGAGAGAAATAATTTCACTAGAGGCCAGGCGTGGTGGGTCACGCCTATAATCCCAGCACTTTGGGAGGCCGAGGCGGGCAGATCACCTGAGGTCAGGAGTTCAAGACCAGCCTGGCCAACATGGTGAAACCCTGTCTCTACAAAAATACAAAAATTAGCCGGACGTGATGGTGGGTGTCTATAATCTCAGCTACTTACTCAGGAGGCTGAGGTGGGAGAATTGCTTGCACTCAAGAGGTGGAGGTTGCAGTGACCCGAGATCACGCCATTGCACTCCAGCCTGGGTGACAGAGTACGACTCTGTCTAAAAAAAAAGAAGAATTTCCTAGGAACAGAAAGGAATTTCACAACGTTCAATAGATACTGGTTTCTTTCTTTTTTTTCTCCTTCTTTCCTCCCTCCCTTCCTTCCTCCCTTCCTTCTTCCCTCCTCCCTGTCTCTCTCTCTCCCTCTCTCTCTATTTCTTTCTTGTTTTTGAGATAGGTTCCTACTCTGTCACTCCAGCTGGAGTGCAGTGGCACAAACACAGCTCATTGCAGCTCAAACTCTTGGACTCAAGCTGTCCTCACACCTCAGCCTCCTGATTAGCTGGGGCCAAAGTCATGTGCCACCACACCTGACTAATTTTTTTTATTTTGTAGAGATAGGGTCTTTCTATGTTGCCCAGGCTGGTCTCTAACTCCTGGGCTCATGCGACCCTTCCATCTCAGCCTCCAGGGTAGCTGGAATTACAGGCATAACACCCATATTTAATGAGGGTTTTGTGCAGTCAAATGAACTAGTATCTGTATTCTGAGGGGAGGAGAGTGCCTTCAGGGCTAACTGTAGAAGCTTTGTTCTCTCCTTCAGTCTCTCTGTCTAATGAAGTAAAAAATGGAAATGTGTAAAGTTTTACGCAAGGTAACTGTAGCAGTAAAATCCAAGGTGAAAATAAGTATGAGAAGAATCCTCACCTCTTAGGGTCAGTGTAAGAACTGAATGAATTACTGACCAGAAAGTGCACAGCCCTTACTCGGGAGGCAGAAGTGGGAGGATCGCTTGAACCTAGGAGTTCGAAACCAGCCTGGGCAATATAGCAAGACCCTGCCTCTAAAAAAAAAAAAAATTAAAAATTAGCCAGGCATGGTGGTATGTGCCTGTAGTCCAGCTACTCAGGAGGCTAAGGTGGGAGGATGGCTTGAGCCCAGGAGTTTGAAGCTATAATGAGCTATGATTCTACCACTGTACGCCAGCTGGGTAACAAAGTGAGACCCTGTCTCAAAAAAAAAAAGAAAGGCCCGGGCGCGGTAGCTCACGTCTGTCTTCCCAGCACTTTGGAAGGCCGAGGTGGGTGGATCACTTGAGGTTAGGAGTTAGAGACCAGCCTAAGCCACATGGTGAAACCCCATCTCTACTGAAAATACAAAAATTAGCCAGGCATGGTGTTGCATGCCTATAATCCCAGCTACTTAGGACGCTGAGGCACGAGAGTTGCCTGAGCCCAGGAGGCAGAGGCTGCACTGAGCTGACATTGTGCCACTGCACTCCAGCCTGGGGTGATGGAGTGAGACTGTCTTAAAAAAAAAAAAAAAAAAAAAAGGAAAGCACTGAGCCCTCAATCAATGTCAGCTATTAACATCCCCATTTTACAGGTTGGCAAACTGAGGCTCAGCAAGTCTGTCCTGTCTCCTCAATTTGGTCACTGGATGCTCAGAGAGAGAAGTCACCTCCTACCCCTGCCTAAGGCTCCAGGAGAGGGTCTCCCAACCAGGCTTCTGCAGTTCCCGCTGGAGAAGGTGGGGTGGGCTGTCAGCGGAGAAAGCGGAGAGTGCAGGGACCAGAGCGCTGCTGTAGTTCCTCAGTACCCCTCGTGCCCCTCCCAGCCCCTACCTGGGCTGATTAACAGGAGGCCCTTGTTCAGGGGAGTGATGGATGGCGTGGGAGGCAGAGGGCGGGGTGTGTTTACCCACCGGCGGCTGCAGACAGGAGCCCAGGCCAGGGCCAGGCCAGTGGGGGAGGGAGGCTCCTAGGTAGGGAGGAGCCCAGCCCCAATACTGCTGCACGGAAAGGGGCCAGCTGGGCCCCTTCTGGAAACAGAGGCCAAGGGTCAGGGAGGCCACTCTGCTGGGGGCAAACAGGTGCTGTCAGAGCAAAGCCCCAGGCAGAGGGCACAGCAGGGACAAAGGCCCAGAGGTGGGTATGGCTTGATGCGTTGGAGGTCCTGCGAGGTGATAGTAGTGGCTGCTGCAGGCGGGGAGGGGAAATGGAGGAAATCTGCCAGCTGTGAGCCATGTTTAGGCTCCATGGGTATGTTCATTCCCACGTTTTACTGCACGCCAGGCCCTTACCTGGGCCGTGACTGCTCCCTAGTGCCCTGTCTCCTTTTCGCATGGCTCACTCCTCGCCCCAGCTGGGTTAGAGGCTCCTACTGGCCTTCACAGGCCCTTGGTGTGCCCCATCAGAGCTGTGACCATGCTGTATGGGCACTGCCAGGTTACAGGGGTTATGGGGCTGCCTCTTCCATCAGACTGAGCTCCACCATCTTGTTACCCTCTGCGTTCCCTGTGTATACACATGAGGGAATACTCCAATGACAGATGGATGGATGGATGGATGGATGGATGGATGGATGGATGGATGATGGATGGATGGATGAGTGGATGAATAAATGAATGGATGGATGGATGGATCGAAAGTGGTTTGATGGATGGATGGCTGAGTGGATGGATAGATGGATAGATGGATAAGTGGATGGATGGATGGATGGGCAAATGGATAAATAAGTGAATGGATTGATTAATGAATGGATGATGTATAAGTGGATGGATAGATGGATGGATAAGTGGATGGATGGGTAGAAGGATGGATAGGTGGATGGGTGGATAGATAAGTGAATGAATTGATGAATAGATGGATGAATGGATGGATAAGTGGATGGATGGAAAAATGAATGGATAACGAGATATATTGTATGGATGAATGAATAAGTGGATGAATAATGGATAAATGTATACATTTATACACATGGATGGATAATGTATAAATGGATAGATAAACAGGTGAATGGATGCATAAGTGGATGGATGGACAAATGAATGAATGAATGGGTGGATGGATAGATAAGTGGGGAGATAGATGAATAAGTGGATGGATGGACGAATAGGTGGATGAATGGATGGATGGATAGGTGGATAGACCGCTGAATGGATGGATGATGTAGAAGTGGGTGGAGGGATGGATGGATAGATGATGGATTAAAGAAAAGCCACAAGACCACAAAACAAGGATCCACAGGACTAAGGAATGACAGAATCACGACATCATTGGTTAATGGAGCCACTGAACTGTCCTCTATGACCACAGAGTTAAGAGATCCACACAGCCCAGTCAACAGAAGCACAGAACCAAAGGGTAGTTGGAAGCTATGGGACCCCAGTGGGGGCAGAGACAAGCCATTGGGGCATCCCACATCCATGGTGCTACCAGGATAGAGTCTCAGAGTTAACCACCCTCTGGCCACACCCTCACCTCTCAGCTCTCCAAGGAGCTTCCCAGGGTCCACTGAAGCCACAGGGTGCTTTTTCCCCCAATCTGTGGAGCAGCCTTGTGGGACAGGACCATGCCATCGCCAGTGCCTGCAGCCAGCCAGCCTCCAAACACTCAGTGAGTCCTGGCACCAGGGCCAAGTGAGGCTGTCCAAGTACCAGGAAACACTGTCAGCCTCCGGCCAGGCTCCCCCGCATGCCGAGTGCTCTGCAGCCAGGGGCAAAGGAATCAATGGGTAACGTTTACATCCATGTCCTTTCCAAAGCCAGCAGCAACATAGCATGGAAGAGAGGCCTTGCCCCAGCTGCGGCCCCTCTGGGCCACGGTGCACTGACAAGCTGCCCGCTCCATCGCCAGGAGTCACAGCTTGGCTCGAATTTCTTGACACATCCGTGTATTAATGAGCTCTCCAGAGACAGCACCCGTTTGCCCAGCAGAACTTGCACCCAATGCCCAGAACGACTAGCCCATTTGAGATGGGGGAAACTGAGGCCCCCATCTCAGAGGTGAGCCCAGGAACACAGCGGGCTGGAGCTGAGTCTCAACCCCAAGCCTGCAGGATGCTAAACCTGAACTTATCATCACCCAGCTGGGTTGCCTCTCAGGCCCCTGCCCCTTGTCCTGGGACCCCCCAGATATTTGCTTCCAAACGTGGTGCATTGCAGAATACCGAGAGCACGGGCTGCAACAGTTTCTTGCCTTCCATGGGCTCAGAATGCCTAGCTCACAGGGCTGTGGTGGGGACAAACTGTGGTCATAGCACAGAAAGGGGACCTGATTGCTGGCCTGATAGGAGCCTTGACCACACCGTTTCCCCCTTCCTTCATCTTTTTTTTTTTTTTTTGAGATGGAGTCTCTCTCTGTCACTTAGGCTCCAGTGCAGTGGCATGATCTCTGCTCACTGCAACCTCTGCCTCCTAGGTTCAAGAGATTCTCCTGCAAGCTGGGCGCGGTGGCTCACCCCTGTAATCCCAGCACTTTGGGAGTCCAAGGCGGGCAGATCACGAGGTCAGGAGATCGAGACCATTCTGGCTAACATGGTGAAACCCCATCTCTACTAAAAATACAAAAAAATATTAGCCGGGCATGGTAGTGGACGCCTGTAGTCCCAGCTACTCAGGAGGCTGAGGCAAGAGAATGGTGTGAACCCAGGAGGCAGAGGTTGCAGTGAGCCAAGATCGCGCCATTGCACTCCAGCCTGGGTGACAGAGCGAGACTTCATCTTAAAAAAAAAAAAGAGATTCTCCTGCCTCAGACTCCCAAGTAGCTGGGACTACTGGCATACACCACCATGGCCGGCTAATTTGTATATTTTTAGTAGAGACACGGTTTTGCCATGTTGGCCAGGCTGATCTCGAGCTCCTGGTCTCAGGTAATCTGCCCACCTCAGCCTCCCAAAGTGGTGGGATTACAGGCCTGAGCCACCGCCCCGGTATTTTTTTTTTTTTTTTTTTTGCTAGGATCCGTTTGTTTGATTACGTCATTCCATCTTACATATGAGAAAGCAGAAGGCAAGAGAGTGAGGTTCTAATCCTCCCGATACCCACCCTGGCAGCTTTAGGGAGGGTTTCTCTCATCTGCAGTGTAGTAAAAACATGGGCATTGCTGGGCACCGTGGCTCACGCCTGTAATCCCAGCACTTTGGGAGGCTGAGGCGGGAGGATCGCTTGAGCCCAGCAGTTCCAGACTGGCCTGGGCAACATATTGAGACCTCAAGTCAATGAGGCTGGAGTGCAACATATTGAGACCTCATCTCAAAGAGACTGGAGTGCAGTGGTGCAATCTCAGCTCACTGCAACCTCCACCTCCCGGTTCAAGTGATTCACTTGCCTCAGCCTCCCTTGTAGCTGGGATTACAGGTTCTTGCCACCACAACAGACTAATTTCTGTATTTTTAGTAGAGACGGGGTTTCACCATGTTGCCCAGGCTGGTCTTGAACTTCCGACCTCAGGTGATCCTCCTGCCTCAGCCTCCCAAAGTGCTCGGATTCCAGGCGTGAGCCACCGCGCCCGGTCTGCCTGCCCTTTCTGAATAGCAAGGATGGACCCCTGAAATGCCAGGGTGAAATTCCTCCAGCTCTCTGAGTGGGGAAACACCCTTTCCCTGACTAACTCAGCAAAGATCTCAGGGCTGACTCTCACAGGCTCAGCCCTGAACCAATCACTGTAGTCGGTGGGTGGAGGGCTTTGATTGGCCGGGCCAGGAGCCTGAGTCCCCTCTGGGGGTTGCAGGGGCAGAGGCCAAAGGAGGATGGTGTCAGTAACTCATGGTGCAGGCAAACTTGATAGAAACTGAATCCCCATCTAGACTCTTGCCTTAGTGGGTCTCTGACACCACGGGCTACTCTTAGTGACTTTTTTTGGGGTTGCGGGGGGCGGGGGACAGAATCTCACTCTGTCGCCCAGGCTGGAGTGCAGTGGCGCAATCTCAGCTCACTGCAACCTTGACCTCATGGGTTCAAGCATTCTCCTGCCTCAGCCTCCCAAGTAGTTGGGATTACAAGCACCCACCACCACACCCTAATTTTTGTATTTTTAGTAGAGGCGGGGTTTCACTATGTTGGCCAGGCTGGTCTTGTACTCCTGACTTCAGGGGATCCGCCCTCCTTGGCCTCCCAAAGTGCTGGGATTACAGGCATGAGCCACCATGCCCGGCCTGGGGAGTTGGAGGTTGCAGTGAGCTATGATCGTGCCACTGTACTCCAGCCTGGGTAGCACAGTGAGATCCTGTCTCCAAAAAAAGAAAAAAAAAAACAGCCTGGGCGACAGAGCGAGACTCCGTCTCAAAAAAAGAAAAAATTAAAATTAAAATAAAAAAAAAAAGAAAAAAAATTAAGGAAGGGCACTTGAGGCAGCGAGGTGGGTTTGTGCAAAGGCCCTGGGGTAGGAAGTAATTTTCTTGTTGGAGGAGGTGAGGAGGCCGATGTAACTGGAGCAGAGTGAGGGAGGAGCAGGGAGATGAGTTAGAGAGATGGGCCAAGGTGAGATCACATGGGGGGCTTGCAAGCTGCTGCAAGGAGGTGGCTTTTATTCTGAGAGCAATAGGGAGCCATGGAGAGTGTGTGAGCAGGGGAGGAAGGAACATGATTTACGATTTTGAGACATCTCCTGTGGCTGCAATGGGGAAGAGGCCAGGCAATATCAAGGCAAGAGCTGGTGGGGCCAGGGCCAGTGCAGGGCCACAGGGTTGGAGGAGAGGTTGGATTTGTTTGTTTTGAAGCCTGAGAGGACTAGAGCTGCCGATGAGCTTGAGGAGGAAGGGAGGGAGGAGTCTCAGACGCTGCCCAGATCTTGAACCCATCACAGGGTGGTTGGTAGGGCTGTTGGCCGACACAGGAAGACTTGAAGAGATGTTGGCGGAAAACCATGGCCATGTTGTTGCTGAGGTGTCTGGTCTGGGCTGGCCGGGCTCCAGATGGAACCGTGGACCTTGTGGGCAAAGAGTGGCCTGTGACTTCCAGGCCTGGGCTGTGTCCATTGCAGGGAGGTGGGCAGGGGGCTCTGGCTGAGCCCTTGACCCCCATCCTTTATGCAAACAAGCGGGGTGGGGTGGGGGGAACCCATGTTTTCCCCATCCCGGGTCCTTTTGTTCCAGTTGGAAACCACGACCAATTTGAAAAGTCCAGATGTGGAGTTGGACCCAGCCCTGGGACCGTGCGGTCTGGGGAGGCCAGTGGCCCAGCATCCAACAGGTCAGGCCTCCATGTGGCCTCGCTGGCTGTGGCCCGGCTGGGGCTGGGGGGCAGAACGGCTTTGGTTTCGAGTGTCTGGCTGAAACTGCAAAGGTTAAAAAAATAATCACCAGCACCAAGGCGTTGTCCCTTCAAGACGTCAATCCCAGCACCAGGCGGAAAAAACAGGCCCTGGGGCCCCTGCCAGCCCACAGGCCTGAGACCTGCGGAGTGGCCTGATCGGAAGTCCACAAAGCA
Organism: Piliocolobus tephrosceles; assembly: GCF_002776525.5. NCBI lineage: Eukaryota > Metazoa > Chordata > Mammalia > Primates > Cercopithecidae > Piliocolobus > Piliocolobus tephrosceles. The sequence continues at coordinate 34,344,074 of NC_045454.1, read as the reverse complement.
GGGTCCCCACATCTCTCTGGGCACAAGGGGAGACTCAGCTTCCCGTCTGGAACACAGGGCATTGCTGTAGAATCGCATCCACATTCAAGGTCAAGTGCAGCATCTACCTGCATGCCAAGCCCTGGCCCAGGCAGTGGGGTCCCATGAGGCGAGTCAAGGTTGGCCCCGCTCTGTAGGGCTCCCAGGCCAGAGATGGGGTTTCCCCATGCTGGTTAGGCTGGTCTTGAACTCCTGACCTCAAGTGATCCGCCCACCTCAGCCTCCCAAAGTGCTGGGATTATGGGTGTGAGCCATCGTGCCCAGCCCCTTCCTTCATATTTACATAATACCCTTCTGTGACCCAGGACTTGGCTTAAATGTCAACATCTCAGAAGATCTTTCCCAACCCATGGGCAAAAATACCTACATCCAGGTATTTCTTTCAAAAACTCACTCTTGGAAATTATCTTCTCGGCTACATTTTCAAGAGGTTGGGAACGTAGTTTATCCCCAGTTCGTGACATTGTGCCTGGCATATACTAGGTGAGATTGTCTCCTTGGGGACAAAGGAGGATGCTGGCCATCACAACAAAGTTTCACAAACATATATACTCTGAGACCCCCAGACCCCCCCCAGCAATGCCCTAGGATTTACAACCAGAACTTTATGTATGTATGTATGTATGTATTTTTGAGACGGAGTCTCGCTCTGTCGCCCAGGCTGAAGTGCAGTGGTGCAATCCCGGCTCACTGCAGCCTCAACACCCTGGGCTTGGGTGATCTTTCCACCTCAGCCTCTCGAGTAGCTGGGATCACAGGTAGACATTACCCTGTCCAGCTAATTTTTAAATTTTTGTAGAGACAAGGTCTTGCTATGTTGCCCAGGCTGATCTAAAACTCCTGGGCTCAAGTGATCCAACCACGTTGGCCTCTCTGTAAGTGCTAGGATTACAGGTGTGAGGCACCACACCCAGCCTACAACCCAGAACTTTGCCCTCAATAAATGGCAGAGTAAGGCTGGTCACAGTGGCACACATCTGTAGTTCCAGCACTTTGGGAGGCCATGGTGGGAGGATCTCTTAAGACTAGAAGTTTGGCCGGGCGCGCTCACGCCTGTAATCCCAGCACTTTGGGAGGCCAAGACGGGCGGATCACGAGGTCAGGAGATCGAGACCATCCTGACTAACACGGTGAAACCCCATCTCTACTAAAAATACAAAAATTAGCAGGGTGCGGTGGTGGGCGCCTGTAGTCCCAGCTACTCGGGAGGCTGAGGCAGGAGAATGGCGTGAACCTGGGAGGCGGAGCTTGCAGTGAGTGGAGATCGCGCCACCGGACTCCAGCCTGAGCGACAGAGTGAGACTTCATCTCAAAAAAAAAAAAAGACTAGAAGTTCGAGACCAGCCTGGGCAACATGGTGAAACCCCGTCTCTACTAAAATACAAAAGAAATTAGCCAGGCGTGGCGGCGTGTGCCTGTAGTCCCAGCTACCTGGGAGGCTGAGGCAGGAGAATTGCTTGAACCCAGGAGGCAAAGATTACAGTGAGCTGAGATTGTGCCACTGCATGCCAGCCTGGGTGACAGAGCGAGACTCCTCGAAAAAAAAAAAAAAAAAAATTATAAACAATCATCTGTGAATAAATTTGAAGTCCCTAGAAGAACTATTCCTCCAGTAATGACACAGCAAATAGTTCAGGCCAGTCTATTGCTGAAGAAAACTAAAAAGGTGCAGAACATATTAGCACCCAGGAGCTATTTCAGTAAATCAAGTGTGATTAGCATTGAGAGATTGGGAGGTGAGAAACTGAAGAAAAGAAATGTCAACAATACTCTTCAGGACCTTTGCTATAAAGGGAATCAGAGAAATGGGTTAGTAGCTGGCAGAGGAAATGGGGTCAAGAAGTTAAGAGTATTTTTAAGATGTATGCATCTAGTACAGAAGGAATAGTTTAGGAGGCAGGAGAGAGCCATAAACACAAGAACAAAACTATTGAGCAGGTGAAACCTTATATACTGCCTTCTTGTCTAATACGTAGGGAGTGGCTTTAGATGACAGTTCACCCTTCATAACAGGAGGAAAGGTAGATGTCTACAGATGCAATTCAGTTTTTAGATTTGTGGAATAATGATTGCTTGTATATTACCTCCAGGGTTCTGTTTTTGTTGTTATTTTCACAGAAAATAGCTAACAGATATGCAATTTATAAAACTCCACCCAGCTTAAGAACTTTTTGGTGTATTTTGTTACTGAGTGGGAAAAATCATAGCCCCATGTATGCACATGGTCTTCTTTTATATAATGTTCTTGTTTGAAATATAATAAGTGAAAAAAAAAA
>NC_045454.1:34282022-34341659 GCF_002776525.5 Piliocolobus tephrosceles | reverse complement strand
AAAAAAAAAATTGGGCCAGGCGCGGTGGCATGGCTCACGCCTGTAATCCCAGCACTTTGGGAGGCTGAGGTGGGCAGATCACAAGGTCAGGAGATCAAGACCATCCTGGCTAACACAGTGAAACCCCGTCTCTACTAAAAATACAAAAAATTAGCTGGGCGTGGTGGTGGGCACCTGTAGTCCCAGCTACTCAGGAGGCTGAGGCAGGAGAATTGCTTGAACCTGGGAGGCGGAGCTTGCAGTGAGCTGAGATCACACCACTGCACTGCAGCTTGGGCAACAGAGCAAGACTCTGTCTCTAAATAAAGAAATAAATAAATAAAAATAGGCCAGGCACAGTGGCTCATGCCTATAATCCCAGCACTTTGGGAGTGCCGTGGTAGGAGGATCACCTGAGACTAGGAGCTCAAGGCTAGCCTGGACAACATTATGAGACCTCACCTCTTTTTTTTTTTTGAGACGAAGTCTCTGTCTGTTGCCCAGGCTGGAGTGCAATGGTGTGATCTTGGCTCACTGCAACCTCTGCCTCCTGGGTTCAAGCGATTCTCCTGTCTCAGCCTCCTGAGTAGCTGGGATTACAGGTGTGCACCACCATGCCCAAGTAACTTGTATTTTTAGTAGAGACGGGGTTTCACCATGTTAGTCAGGTTGGTCTCGAATTCCTGACCTCGTGATCTGCCTGCCTCGGCCTCCCAAAGTGCTGGGATTACAGGTGTGAGCCACGACACCTCATCTCTTTTTTTTTTTTTGAGACAGAGTCTCACTCTGTCGCCCAAGCTGGAGTGCAGTGGCCGGATCTCAGCTCACTGCAAGCTCCGCCTCCTGGGTTTACGCCATTCTCCTGCCTCAGCCTCCTGAGTAGCTGGGACTACAGGTACCCGCCACCTCGCCCGGCTAGTTTTTTGTATTTTTTAGTAGAGACGGGGTTTCACCATGTTAGCCAGGATGGTCTCGATCTCCTGACCTCGTGATCCGCCCGTCTCGGCCTCCCAAAGTGCTGGGATTACAGGCTTGAGCCACCGCGCCCGGCCCTGCACCTCATCTCTTAAAAAAAAAAAAAATTAGGCCAGGTGTGGTAGCTCATGCTTGTAATCCCAGCACTTTTGAAGGCTGAGGTCAGGAGTTCGAGACCAGCCTGGCCGATATGGCAAAACCCCTTTTTGGCTGGGCGTGGTGACTCATGCCTGTAATCCCAGCACTTTGGGAGACCAAGGTGGGTGGATCACAAGTTCAGGAGATTGAGACCATCCTGCCCAACATGGTGAAACCCCGTCTCTACTAAAAATGCAAAAATTAGCCGGGTGTGGTGGTGCGTGCCTGTAATCCCAGACACTTGGGAGGCTGAGGCACAAGAATTGCTTGAACCCAGCAGGTGGAGGTTGCAGTGAGCCGAGGTCACACCACTGCACTCCAGCCTTGTGACAGAGCGAGAGTCCGTCTGAAAAAAAAAAAGAAACACCATTTCTACTAAGAATATAAAAATTAGCTGGATATGGTGGCAGGCGCCTGTAATCCCAGCTACCTGGAAGGCTGAGGTAGGAGAATTACTTGAACTCAGGAGGCAGAGGTTGCAGTGAGCTGAGATTACGCCATTGCACTACAGCCTGGGTGACAGAGCGAGCCTCCGTCTCAAAAATAAACAAACATAATAAAAAACAATAATAAATACAATAAACAAATGTTAGAGTGGTTTGAGTCATGATGGAGGCAGGCGCACAGGCAGCTATGGAGGGTCAGCAGGAGGGACTGCTATGCTGCGACTGAAGGAGAGATGAGAATTGGCCTGGTAAGAGGCCTCAAAGGGTACTCGGGTGGGGGACCAGCGTGTGTAAAAGCTTGGAGGTGACAGAGAACAATGAAGTGTTTCTGGAACTGTGTGTAGAGGGGCCCAACTCACACAGGGTGAGGGGAGAAAGGGCCATACTGCTGGAAAGGCCCACAAGCCCTGGGACAATGGGACTTGGACTCCATCCCCGGGCAATGGGGAGCCATGGGAGGTGTGTGAGCAGAAAGCACATCAGACCTGCACCCCGTCGTCCTGCGCCAGGTACCGAGAGCCTCCCTCCCCGACCTGGGAACTCTATGGACTCAACATGCGTGGTAGACACATCTCAAAGCAGTTTTATGTGAATTCCTGAGGAGAGCTGTCTCCAACAGGCCAGGCCACCCGCTGTCCTCACCACCACGGGGCTGGGGAGGTCCATCCGTCCACAGGAGCCTCCCAGACCCAGATAATGCGCTGACAGCTGCCTGGCCCTGCCTGGGCCTCGAGGCCTCCCCGCAGCATAGCCGGGTTCCCCCCGAGGCCTGGGTCTGACCACCCCTTCCCGGCCTGACCACCCCTTCCTGGCCCTCGGTGGATGCTGAAGACATTTCTTCTTATTCCGCTGGAATTTTCCTCGTGGGCCCTGCCAGCACCTCCAGAAACACATGAAAGGAAAATGTTTCCAGTCCGAGCAGGGCTGTTTTATGGCTCTCCGGGCCGGGAGTCTGACCACAGAGTGGAAAGGGTTCGTCATACCACTGTTCCTCCTGCTGAATGGCTCGGACCCGGCCCGCCCGCCCGTGCCCTCCTTGGAGGTCCAGGTTCTGCAGGGTTTTTCTTTTCTTTTTTTCTTTTTTTTTTTTTTGAGAGAGGGTCTTGCTCTGTCACCCAGGCTGGACAGGCTGGAGTGCAGTGGTGCAATCTCAGCTCACTGCAGTCTCCACCGCCTGGGCTCAAGTGACCCTCCTGCCTCAGCCTCCTGAGTAGCAGGGACTACAGTCTCTTGCCACCATGCCCGGCTAACTTTTCAAAACTTGTTATAGAGATGGGATCTCCCTATGTTGCCCAGTTTGGTCTTGGACTCCTGGGCTCATGTGATCCTCCTGCCTCAGCCTCCCAAAGTGCTAGGATGACAGGCATGAGACATTACCCCCAGCCTCTGCAGGGGTTTTTCACCTAAGGAAAGTTTCCCCTTCCCTTGTCCCCCTGACCAGGGAGCAACTCCCTCAAAAAGTAGAAGTTGGGGGCCGGGCACATTGGCTCATGCCTATAATCCCAGCACTTTGGGAGGCTGAGACGAAGGGATCACCTAAGGTCAGGAGTTCGAGACCAGGCTGGCCAATATGATGAAACCCCATCTCTACTAAAAACACAATTAGCCTGATGTGCTGGCACCTGCCTAGAATCCCAGCTACTCAGGAGGCTGAGGCACAAGAATCTCTTGAACCTGGGAGGCAGAGGTTACAGTGAGCCGAGACCACACCACAGCACTCTAGCCTGGGTGACAGAGTAAGACTCTGTCTCAGAAAAGGAGAGGAGAGGAGAGGGGAGGGGAGAAGAGGGGACAGGATAGGAGGGGAGGGAAAAATAGAGGTTGGGAGCTCAACCTTGGAAGTGATGCATTTTTCCATTGTTTATTCATTCAACAATCTACTCTTTTCCCAGAATGTGCCCATTTCTGCCTCCGGTGCTGGGGCACAAATGGAAACAAGGAGGATCTGTCACTGTTCTTTGGGAGCTCGTGGAAAGGTGGAAGGGGGGCTTCATGTGACCCCATGTCCCAGAGCTGAACATGGAGGCTTGGGGGGCAGCGGCTTGCCTGAGATTCTGCAAGGGAATAAGTGACAGAGTCAGAACGCAACACACAGAGGGGCTCCAAAACCGGTTTTCTGGTGTGGTGGCCCATGCCTGTAATCCCGGCCACTCAGGAGGCGGAGGCAGGAGAAGTGCTTGAACCCAGGAGCTTGAACCCAGGAGGCTGTACTCTAGCCTGGGCAACAGAGTAAGACTCAGTCTCAAAAAAATAAAATAAAATAAAATAAAATAAAATAAAATAAAATAAAATGCACAATTCCATGGCATTCAGTACACACACCATGTTGTGCAATCACTACCTCGATCTACTTCCAGACTATTTCGTCACCCCGTACAGACGCTCCGTTCCCATCAGCAGTCACTCCCCCTTCCCCTCCCCAGGCCCTGGCAACCACAAACCTGCTTTCCATCTCTATGGATTTGCCTGTTCTGGCTGTTTCCTACAAATGGAATCACACGCTATGTGACATTTCGTGTCTGGCATCTTTCACTTGGCACATGTTTTTGGGGTTCGTCCACGCTGTAGCAGGGAGCAGTGCATTCTTCCTCTTTTGTTTTGTTTTGTTTTTGTTTTTGTTTTGTGCTTCATTCCTTTTTGTGGCTGAAGCACATTCCATTGCATAGATGGACCACATTTTGTTTATCCATTCATCTGTTGAGGACATTTGGATCATTTCTACTTTTTGGTTATTTAATTTCCTTTTATTTATTTTATTTTATTTTTGAGACAGTGTCTCACTCTGTCGCCCAGGCTGGAGTGCAGTGGCGCGATCTTGGCTCACTGCAACCTCCCTGTCCCGGGTTTAAGAGATTCTCCTGCCTCAGCCTCCCAAGTAGCTGGGACTACAGGTGCATGCCACCACACCCCAGTAATTTTTGTATTGTTTTGTTTTGTTTTTCCTTTTTGAGACGGAGTCTTGCTTTGTCACCCAGGCTGGAGTACAGTGGCACGATCTCGGCTCACTGCAACCTCCACCTCCCAGGTTCCAGTGATTCTCCTGCCTCAGCCTCCCGAGTAGCTGGGACTAGTGCACGCCACCACGCCCGGTTAATTTTTGTATTTTTTAGTAGAGACGGGGTTTCACCCTATTGGCCACGCTGGTCTCGAACTCCTGACCTCAAGTGATCTGCCAACCTTGGTCTTCCAAAGTGCTGGGATTACAGGCGTGAGCCACTGAGCCCAGCCTTTTTAGAGGGGCAGCAGGGTAACTCTCTGGCACCCAGACTACAGTGCAGTGGCACGATCATGCCTCTCGGCAGCTTCGACATCCCGAGTTCAAATGATCCTCCTGCCTTGGCCCCCTAAGTATTTGGGACTACAGGTGCATGCCACTATGCCTGGCTTATTTTTTATTTTTATTATTTATTTATTTTTTTGAGATGGGAGTTTTGCTCTGTCACCCAGGCTGTAGCGCAATGGCGCGATCGTGGCTCACCACAACCTCCGCCTCCCGGGTTCAAGTGATTCTCCTGCCTCAGTCTCCTGAGTAGCTGGGATTGCAGGCATGCGCCACCACGCCCAGCTAATTTTGTATTTTTAGTAGAGACGGTTTCTCCATGTTGGTCAGGCTGGTCTCAAACTCCCAACCTCAGGTGATCTGCCTGCCTCAGCCTCCCAAAGTGCTGGGATAAGCCATCACGCCTGCTTCCATTCTCAGTATTTTAAACAGTGCCGTTATTGGCCTGGCACTGTGGCTCACGCCTGTAATCTCAGCACTTTGGGAGGCTGAGATGGGTGGATCTCTTTGAGCTCAGGAGTTTGAGAGCAGCCTGGGCAGCATGGTGAAACCCTGTTTCTACAAAACATAACAAACAACAAACAAAATTAGCCCTGCTTGGTGGCTCATGCCTGTAGTCCCAGCTACTCAGGAGGCTGAGGCTGGAGAATTGCTTGAGTCCAGGAAACAGAGATTGCCGTGAGCCAAGATCGTGCCAGTGCACTCCAGCCTGGGTGACGGAGTCCTTGTCTCAAAACAAACAAACAAACAAACAGTGCTGCTATGTTTGGTTTTGTTTTTATTTTTGAGATGGAGTCTTGGTCTGTTGCCAAGGTTGGAGTGCAGTGGCACAACCTCGGCTCAGTGTAACTTTAACCTCCCGGGTTCAAGCGATTCTCCTGCCTCAGCCTCCTGAATAGCTGGGACTATAGGCACCCACCATTCCGCTGGGCTAATTTTTGTGTTTTTAGTAGAGGAGGGGTTTCACCATGTTGGCCAGGCTTGTCTCGAACTCCTGACCTCAAGTGATCCACCTGCTTTGGCCTCCCAAAAGTGCTGGGATTACAGGTGGGAGGCACTGTGCCCAGCCTGGAAGCTGTTTTCTGCAACAAAGCTGGGTTCATTGCAATGAGTTTGGCCAGTGGGATACACGGCCCTTCTTTGGACAGCTTGGGCAGTAGAAGCTGCCTGGTACCAAGCCCAGGAAATCGGCTGATGTGCTCAGGTGTGTCCGAGGAAATTGCCTTCACCCTGAGCAGAGATTCCTGCCGAAACCCTGGTGGCACAGGCAGGTTTCAGGCTTTGGTGGTCACCAACCTCTCCCACTGACTGGGGTCTGGGTTCCCTGGGGTCAGTTCAATGTGAGGCCTAGAACAAGACCCCAGCTTGTCTCCCATCTAGACACCTCCAGGGACACCACGGGGGTGCTTTCTACATGTGGTTGCTCCTGCAGAGGGTGCTTGGACCTGTGGTTTGCACATTCGCATCCCCTCCCATGAAGGATTCACTTTTATGTATTTATTTATATTTTTTGAGACAGAGTCTCACTCTGTTGCCCAGGCTGGAGTGTAGTGGCGCGATCTCCGCTCACTGCAACCTCTGCCTCCCAGATTCAAGCAAATCTCCTGTCCCCTGCCTCATCCTCCCAAGTAGCTGGGACTACAGGCGCCCACCACCACACACGGCTAATTTTGGTATTTTTAGTAGAGACGGGGTTTCACCATGTTGGGCAGGGTGGTCTGGAACTCCTGACCTCAGGTGATCCACCTGCCTCGGCCTCCCAAAGTGCTAGGATTACTGGCATGAGCCACCACGCCCGGCCTCTTTGTCGTTTTTCTTGAGACAGAGTCTCACTCTGTCACCCCAGCTGGAGTGTAGTGGCACAATCTCGGCTCACCGCAACTTTCACCTCTCGAGTTCAAGCAATTCTCCTGCCTCAGCCACCTGAGTAGCTGAGATTACAGGCACGCACCACCACATCCCACTAATTTTTGCTTTTTTTGTAGAGATGGGTTTTTACCATGTTACCTAGGCAGATCTTGATCTCCTGGGCTCAAGTGATCCTCCTGCTTCGACTTTGCAAAGAGTTGGGATTACAGGTGAGAGCCCGAACATCTCTCATTCGATCTTATCGCCTTGTAACACGTGACACCAGTTTCTTATTCCTGATGGCTTTGCCTATTGTCCTTGTCTCTACTAGAATGTCGGCTACATGAGGCCACATGGTCGTCTGTGAATTGGGGACAGTGACACCCACCTCGATGTGTATATAGGGTGGGGGTCCACAGGGCCCACAGGAAAATGTATTTGGTTTCCCACCATCACACCTTCCAAAACAGCCTCTGTAGCCAGATGTAGTGGCTCATGCCTGTAATCCCAGCACTTTGGGAGACTGAGGCAGGAGGATTATTTGAGGCCAGAAGTTTGAGGCCAGCCTGAACAACATAACAAGACTCCTGTCTCTACAAAAAATTTAAAAAATTAGCTCGGTGTGGTGATCCATGCCTGTAGTCCCATCTACTCAGGAGGCTGAGGTGGGACTTCCTTTAGCCTAGGAACTAGAGGCTTCAGTGAGCTATGATCGCGTAACTGCACTCCAGCCTGAGTGACAGAGCGAGACTCTGTCTCAAACAAGAAAACCAACAATAATAAAACAGCCACAGTGAACTTCCATCCAAAATATATCCCAGGCTGGGCACAGTGGCTCATGCCTGTAATCCCAGCACTTTGGGAGGCCAAAGTGGGCGGATCACTTGAGGCCAGGAGTTTGAGGCCAGCCTGGCCGACATGGTAAAACCCCATCTCTACTAAAAATACAAAAAATTAGCTGGGCGTAGTGGTTCATGCATATAATCCCTGCTACTAGGGAGGCTGGGGCAGAAGAATCGCTTGAACCCTGGATGTGGAGGTTGCAGTGAGCTGAAACCGCACCACTACACTCCAGACTGGGAGATAAAGCAAAACTCTGTCTCAAAACAAAAACAAAAACATAAAACAAAATACATCCCAGCCTGAAGCCTGGCTTGGGAATTTCAAAGGGTCCCCAGGGGCTACCTTCCTCCCCAGACACTGTCAGCATCCTTTACCACCCTCAGTAGCAGCCTTGAGTCTCCTCAGAAACCAAAGCATTGAGGCCAAGCCAAAACCCACCTCTCTGACACACTAGCACATCCTCAGAAAAGCAACCTGTGATCATAGAATTGAGGTGGCTGCCGGCTTGCCTCCGCCACCTGAGGTTTACGCAGACCCACCATCCCCTTCAAAGACGCCGTTCAAAGGAAAGAGAGCTCTAACACAGACACACACACACCTATTTTTCTGTTCACTACCAGCATAGCCGGGTGTGCCTGAGGCTTGGCTATGTATCCAGATCCCACAAGGGGCTCCTTTGAAACAGGAATGGGGCCACAGAGGTGGGCCCCACAGGAACTCACAAATGCCCACTGTTCCTGGGGAGGAGTGCCCCACACAGAGGGTCCCGGGTCCACCCGAACTGGCCACACCTCTGCAAGGGCAGTCACCACAAGGGCCACATTTGTGGAAGCTAGGAGCTCAACAAAAACGTTTTTTTTTTCTCTTTTTGAGATGGAGTCTCGCTCTGTCATCCAGGCTGGAGTGCCGTGGCATGATCTCGGCTCACAGCAACCTCCATCTCCCTGGTTCAAGCGATTCTCCTGCCTCAGCTTCCCAAGTAGCTGGGATTACAGGTGCATACCACCATGCCTGGCTAATTTTTGTATTTTTTAGTAGAGATGGGATTTCACCACGTTGCCCAGACTGGTCTCGAACCCCTGACCATCAAGTGATCTGCCCACCTCAGCCTCCCAAAGTGCTGGGATTATAGGCATGAACCACCGTGCCCTGACAACAAAGTGGATTTCAAAGAGACCCGAGCCTGGGCTGGGAGAAGCAGCTGCAAGATCCTAAATATCCTTTTCCCAAAGCTGTGGAATTTCTCTGCAGCGGCCAGGGCCAACGCTTACCCTCGAGGGACCTCTCTTGGTACAAAGGAAAAATTCCATTTTCCTGGACCTGGGGAAGCTGATGTGGAACTCAAGGAGGGGCCAGGCTACGTTGAGAGCAGACACAGGGTAGGTTATCAATTTAGGACTCCAGGCTCAGGGGCGTGACCAGGCTGATTTAGGTCTCCAAGCAGGACAGTGCTAGGGCTGGCCTCATTCAAATTTTTTTTCTTTTCTTTTTTTTTTTCTGAGTGGAGTCTTGCTCTGTTGCCCAGGCTGGAGTGCAGTGGCGTGATCTTGGCTCACTGCAACCTCTACCTCCCGGGTTCAAGCGATTATCCCGCCTCAGCCTCCCAAGTAGCTGGGACTATAGGCGAGCACCACCAGGTCTGGCTAATTTTTTGTATTTTTAGTAGAGATGGGGTTTCGCCAGGTTGGCCAGGCTGGTCTTGAACTCCTGACCTCAAGTGATCCGCCCACCTGGGCCTCCCAAAATGCTAGGATTACAGGCATGAGCCACAGTGCCCAGACTCATTTATTCATTTATTTTTTTGAGATAGGATCTTGCTATGTTGCCCAGGCTGGTCTAGAAATCCTGGGCTCAAGGGATCCTTTTGCCTCAGCCTCCTGAGTAGCTGGGACTATAACTGCATGCCACCATGCCTGGCAAGATTGGCCTCACTCTATCTGGAACCCGGCCTGGACTGGGAGAGAGAGATAGGGACTTCAGTGTTATCTGAAACTTTAAAAAAGCTTCAATAATGAGCCGGGTGCAGTGGCTTATGCCTGTAATCCCAGCACTTTGGGAGGCCAAGGCAGGAGGATCACTTGAGCCCAGGAGTTTGAGACCAGCCTGGACAATATGATGAGACTCTGTCTCTACAAAAAAGTAAAAAATTAGGCCGGGCGTGGTGGCTCAAGCCTATAATCCCAGCACTTTGGGAGGCCGAGACGGGCGGATCACGAGGTCAGGAGATCGAGACCATCCTGGCTAACACGGTGAAACCCCGTCTCTACAAAAAATACAAAAAACTAGCCGGGCGAGGTGGCGGGCGCCTGTAGTCCCAGCTACTCGGGAGGCTGAGGCAGGAGAATGGCCTGAACCCGGGAGGCGGAGCTTGCAGTGAGATGAGATCTGGCCACTGCACTCCAGCCTGGGCGACAGAGTGAGACTCCGTCTCAAAAAAAAAAAAAAAAAAGTAAAATATTGGCCAGTCATGGTGGCTCATACCTGTAATCCCAGCACTTTGGGGGGCTGAGATGGGTGGATTACCTGAGGTTAGGAGTTCGAGACCAGGCTGACCAACATGGAGAAACCCCATCTCTACTAAAAATACAAAATTAGGCTGGACGCGGTGGCTCACTCCTGTAATCCCAGCACTTTGGGAGGCCGAGGTGGGTGGATCACAAGGTCAGAGGTCAGGAGATCAAGATCATCCTGGCTAACATGCTGAAACCCCGTCTCTACCAAAAATATAAAAAATTAGCCGGGCATGGTGGCTGGTGCCTGTAGTACCAGCTGCCGAGGCAGGAGAATTGCTTGAACCCGGGAGGCGGAGCTTGCAGTGAGCGGAGATCACGCCACTGCACTCCAACCTGGGCGATGGAGAGAGACTGTGTCTCAAAACAAAAACAAAAGTAGCCGGGTGTGGTGGCGCATGCCTGTAATCCCAGCTACTCGAGAGGCTGAGGCAGAAGAATCGCTTGAACCCAGGAGGTGGAGGTTGTAGTGAACTGAGATCGCACCATTGCACTCCAGCCTGTACAAGAGAAAGAAAGTAAAAAATTTAACCAGGCATGCTGTCCCGTGTCTATAGTCCCACCTGCTTGAAAGACTGAGACGGGAAGATTCCTTGAACCCAAGAGGTCAAGGCTGCAGAGAGCCATCATGGTGCCACTGCACTCCAGCCTGGGTGACAGAGCAAGACCCTGTCTCAAAAAATATATATTCAATAATAAATTGTCACAATTTAGACAAAGAAAAGAACCCAAGCATTCATAAACAGCTGCTGCTCAGTGGCAGCTGGTCAGTTGCCAGGTGCCACCATATGCCCCTCATGTGTCACTCTCTGGGGTGCTGGGGGTGTCACTAGATTCCATTTCTCAGGTGAGGCACAGAGAGGCCAAGACATTGGAAAGAGGTCACACAGCAAGCATATGGCTGGGCAGATATGTGAGTTCAGACGTGATGTAGTTGACCCAGACTCACTAGCTCCATCCTCTGTGGTTTGAACACAGTCATGTGTCATATGTCTGCCAGCACTTTCATCTTGAACTTCCCAGGCTCAAAAACTAACAGCAACACATCTCAGTTTTTCTTTTCTCTTTTTCTTTTTATCTTTTGAGATGGAGTCCTGCTCTGTCACCCAGACTGGAGTACAATGGTGAGATCTCGGCTCACTGCAACCTCGGCCTCCCGAGTTCAAGTGATTTGCCTGCCTCAGCCTTCCGTGTAGCTGGGATCACATGTACTCGCCACCACACCTGGCTAATTTATATATGTGTGTGCATATATATATATATATATTTTTTTTTTTTTTTTTTTGAGACGGACTCTCGCTCTGTAACCCAGGCTGGAGTGCAGTGGCGCAATCTCTGCTCACTGCTAGGTCTGCCTCCCAGGTTCACGCCATTCTCCTGCCTCAGCCTCCCGAGTAGCTGGGACTACAGGCGCCTGCCACCACGTCCGGCTAATGTTTCGTATTTTTAGTAGAGACAGGGATTTGCCATGTTGGCCAGACTGGTCTCAAACTTCTGAACTCAGGTGATCTGTCTGCCTCAGCTTCCCAAAGTCCTGGGATTACAAGCGTGAGCCGCCATGCCCAGCCCAGTTTTTATTTTTATTTTTGAGACAGGGTCTTGCTCTGTCACCCAGGCTGCAGTTCTGATTCTCCCACTTCAGTCTCCTGAGTAGCTGGGACTACAGGCCCACATCACCACGCCCAGCTAATATGTCAAAATTTTTTGTAGAGACAGGGTCTCACTATATTGCCCAGGCTGTTTTCAACCTCCTGGGCTCAAGCGATCCTCCAGCCTTGGCCTCAAAGTGCTGAGATTATAGGCGTGAGCCCCTGTCAAATATTTTTAATCCCCACTTGGTTGCATCTGAAGGTGCTGGGCCCATTGATACAGAAGACCACTGTACTGTTTGTTAGGTTTTTAAAAATAGCTAGAAAAAGAATCAGCACCATAAGACAGGTTGAGAAAAAATAACTAGTAGCCAAGAAAACAAAAGTGGTCACAGACCCTCCAGTGATGACTAGGTGAAGCATTATTTTTATTCTCAGCCTCTCCATATGACATACTAGAAAATCCCTCTGGAGGGGGGATTAAATGCAGATGCCAGCCGGATGCGGTGGCTCATGCCTGTAATCCCAGTACTTTAGGAGGCCGAGGTGGGCAGAGTAATCTGCCTCAGGTAACTGAGGTCAGGAGTTCGAGACCAGCCTGGCCAACATGGTGAAACCCCTTCTCTACTGAAAATACAAAAAATTAGCCAGGCATGGTGTGGGTACCTGTAATCCCAGTTACTTGGGCTGAGGCCCAAGAATTGCTTGATCCTGGGAGGCGGAGGTTGCAGTGAGCCGAGATGGCGCCACTGCACTCCAGCCTGGGCTACAGAGCGAGACTTGGTCTTAAAAATAAATAAATAAATAAAGGCCGGGCGCGGTGGCTCAAGCCTGTAATCCCAGCACTTTGGGAGGCCAAGGCGGGCGGATCACGAGGTCAGGAGATCGAGACCATCCTGGCTAATGTGGTGAAACCCCGTCTCTACTAAAAAATACAAAAAAACTAGCCAGGCGAGGTGACGGGCGCCTGTAGTCCCAGCTACTTGGGAGGCTGAGGCAGGAGAATGGCGTAAACCCGGGAGGCGGAGCTTGCAGTGAGCTGAGATCCAGTCACTGCACTCCAGCCTGGGCGACAGAGCGAGACTCCGTCTCAAAAAAAAAACAAAAAAACAAAAAAACAAAAAAACTAGCTGGGCGAGGTGGTGGGCGCCTGTAGTCCCAGCTACTCAGGAGGCTGAGGCAGGAGAGTGGTGTAAACCCGGGAGGCGGAGCTTGCAGTGAGCCAAGATCCGGCCACTGTACTCCAGCCTGGGCAACAGAGCGAGATTCTGTCTCAAAAAAAAATAAAAATAAAAATAATAAGTAAATAAATAAATAAAATAAAAAATAAATAAATGCAAATGACTGAGCCCACCTAGGATTCTCTTAAACTGAGTGCCTGGGTGGAGGTGGAGGGTGATCCTTAGAGACTGTGCCCCTTGAATCTGAGAGGTCTGCATCCAGGGGATGTCTCAGTGCCTTTGAAAGTCCTTTTGTTCCTGCTGGGACAAATTCTCTCTTTTTTTGTTTTTTGAGACACAGTCTTGCTCCGTCACCCAGGCTGGAGTGCAGTGGCTCGATCTCGGCTCTTCTGTCACCCAGGCTGGAGTGCAGTGGCTCGATCTCGGCTCGCAGCAACCTCCACTTCCCAGGTTCAAGTGACTCCCCTGCCTCAGCCTCCCGAGTACCTGGGACTACAGGCGCCTGCCACTACACCTGGCTAATTTTTTGTATTTTTTAGTATAGATGGGGTTTCACCATGTTAACCAGGATGGTCTCAATCTCCTGACCTTGTGATCTGCCTGCCTTGGCCTCCCAAAATGCTGGGATTACAGGCATAAGCCACCATGCCCGCCCTGTATATATATATATATATATATATATATATATATTTATTTATTTATTTATTTAGTTAGTTATTTATTTGAGACAGAATCTCATTCTATCATCACCTAGGCTGAGGTGCAGTGGCGCGATTTCATGCCACATGTGGCATGCGCCACAACACCTGGCTAATTTTTGTATTTTTAGTAGAGACGGGGTTTCATCACATTGGCCAGGCTGGTCTCGAGCTCCTGTGGTCAAGCAGTCCTCTCTTCTAGGCCTCCCAAAGTGCTGGGATTATAGGTGTGAGCCACTGTGCCCAGGTGACAATTTCTTTTGGGTGATTTTCTAGTCTCCAGGTGAATCCCACTTCCCAAGTCACATGCCAGATTTAAAGACAGCCCACGTCTCTGTACAAGTCTCAGTCTCCCCCTCTGGAAAATAGGTTGATACCACCTGCTCTCAGAATTGCTGCGCACTGTTTGTTAACTGATGGTATCCTGTGTGTATTTCACATCAAGGTTTCGCAACCTCAGCATGTTGACGTTTGGGGCAAGATAGTTTATTTTTTGTGGGGGACTGTCCCATGTATCATAGGATGTTTAGCAGCATCCCTGGCCTCTACCCACTAGATGCCAGTAAAGAGTTGCTGGATTCGGTAAATACAAATACAGAAAACCGTGTTAAACATAAACTGCAGATAAACAAATACTGCTTCTGCCTAAGTATATCTCAAATTTTGCATGGCACATACTTATACTTAAAAGACATTTGAGCCAGGTGCAGTGGCTCACGCCTGTAATCCCACGACTTTGGGAGACCAAGGCGGGCGGATCATGAGGTCAGGAGTTCAAGACCAGCCTAACTAACATGCTGAAACCCCTCTCTACTAAAAATATAAAAATTAGCCAGGCGTGGTGGCAGTTGCTTATAATCCCAGCTGCTCAGGAGCCTGAGGCAGGAGAATCGCTTGAACCCAGGAGGCAGAGGTTGCAGTGAGTTGAGATCATGCCACTGCACTCCAGCCTGGGTGAAAGAGTGAGACTCCACCTCAAAATAACAAACAAACAAACACAACTCACAGAATGGGAGGAAACAATTTGCAAATCATGTATCTGATAAGAGATTTGTATCCAGAATAGAAAAAGAACTCATAAATCAACAATAAAAAGATACGTAACAGAATGTATTTGTTTAGTTATTTACTTTTCAGAGACAAGGTCTCACTATGTGGCCCAGGCTCGAGTGCAATGGCCCCATTCTAGCTCCTAGCTCATTGCAGCCTTGAATTCCTGGGTTCAAGCGATCCTCACACCTCAGCCTTCCAAGCACTGAGGTCCCAGATGCTCAGTCCAAGCATCTAGGACTACAGGTGTGTGCCACCATACCTGGCTACGTTTTTGCTTTTATTTTTGGTAGGGAGGCATCTTGCTATGTTGCCCAGGCTGATGTCAATCTCCTGGCCTCAAGCAATCCTCCCACCTTGGCCTCTCAAAGCACTGGATGGTGTACTTATAAGGGCAGTGATCCCATCTTGGGGTCCTCCCCTCATGACCTCATCCAACCGTGATCACCTCCTAGAGTCCCCATCTTTTTTATTTTTTATTTTTGGAGACAGAGCCTTGCTCTGTCGTCCAGGCTGGAGTAAAGTGGCGCGATCTCAGCTCACTGCAAGCTCTGCCTCCCAGGTTCACGCCATTCTCCTGTCTCAGCCTCCCGAGTAGCTGGGACTACAGACGTCTGCCACCATGCCCGGTTAATTTTTTGTGTTTTTAGTAGAGACGGGGTTTCACCGTGTCAGCCAGGATGGTCTCAATCTCCTGACCTTGTGATCCGCCCACCTTGGCCTCCCAAAGTGCTGGGATTACAGGCATGAGCCACCATGCCCAGCTGAGGCCCTATCTTCTAATACCATCACACTGGGAGTTTAAAACTTCACAAGATTTTTTTTTTTTTTTTTTGAGACAGAGTCTCACTCTGTTGCCCAGGCTGGAGTGTGATCTTGGCTCACTGTAGCCTCTGTCTCCCAGGTTCAAGCAATTCTTCTGCCTCAGCCTCCCAAGTAGCTGGGATTATAGGCATGTACCACCATACTTGGCTAATTTTGTGTATTTGTAGTAGCAATGTGGTTTCACCATGTTGGCCAGGGTGGTCTCGAACTCCCAACCTCAGATCTGCCCGCCTCCGAAGCCTCCTAAAGTGCTGGGATTACAGGTGTGAGCCACTGTGCCTGGCCACCATATGCATTTTATGGAGACAAGAACATTCTGTCCTTAACAGGCACCAAGATCATTCAACGGGGGATAGGACACTTTCAGCCAATAGTGCTAGAATGACTTTGCATCCACAGGCAAAGGAATGAAGTTGGATCCCTACCTCCCACCATGCTCAAAAATGAGCTCAAAATGGATCAAAGCCCTAAAGGCAATAGTTAAAACCATAGAACTTTTTTTCTGTTGCCCAGGCTAGAGTGCAGTGCCGCAATCTTGGCTCACTGCAACCTCTGCTTCTGGGGTTCAAGTAATCCTCCTGCCTCAGCCTCCTGAGTAGCTGGGATTACAGGCATGCACCACCACACCTGGCTACTTTATGTTTTTTTTTTTTTGAGACAGCGTCTCGCTCTGTCACCCAGGCTAGAGTGCAGTGGCGCAATCTCCGCTCACTGCAAGCTCTGCCCCCTGGTTTCACGCCATTCTCCCGCCTCAGCCTCCCGAGTAGCTGGGACTACAGGTACCCACCACTAAGCCCGGCTAATTTTTTGTATTTTTAGTAGAGACGGGGTTTCACAGTGTTAGCCAGGATGGTCTTGATCTCCTGACCTAGTGATCCGCCCGTCTCGGCCTCCCAAAGTGCTGGGATTACAGGTGTGAGCCACCGCACCCGGCCTAATTTATGTATTTTTAGTAGAGATGGGGTTTTGCCATATTGACCAGGCTGATCTCAAACTCCTGACCTCAGGTGATTCGCCCGCCTTGGTCTCCCAAAGTGATGGGATTACAGGCATGAAACACAGTGCCTGGTCTTTTTTAAAAAAAGGTTTTGAGGCAGGGTCTGGCTCTGTTGCCCAGGCTGGAGTGCAGCAGCATGATCTCAGCTCCCTGGAACCTCCCCCTCCCGGACTCAAGTGATCATCCCACCTCAGCCTCCCATGTAGCTGAGACTACAGGTGCACGCCATTATGCCCGGCTAATTTTTATATTTTTAGTAGAGACAGGATTTCACCACGTTGGCCAGGCTGGTCTCAAACTCCTGGGCTCAAGCGATCCTTCCAAGTTGGCCTCCCAAAGTGTTGGGATTGAAGGCATGAGCCACCGTGCCTGGCCCTTGTGATGGCCAATTTTCTGTATCAACTTGACCAAGCTAAGGGATGCCCAGATACCTGGTTAAACATGATTTCTGGGTGTGTTTGTAAGGCAATGTTTGAGGAAGAGGTTAGCATTTGCACTGATGGGCTGAGCAGGTCCCATGAGGGCCTGAATTGAACAGAAAGGCCCAGGAAAGTTAGATTGACTCACCTTCTGCCCACCCCCCTAAGCTGGGGCTTTGATCTCTTCCTGCCCGTGGTGCTCCTGGTTCTCAGGGCTACACACACACTGGAATCAGCCCTGTCTCTCAGGGCTTCCAAGGGCACCGCAGGACTTTCCTGGGTCTCCAGCTTGCCAGTGGCAGGCAGATCACGGGACTTCTCCATGACTGCGAAAGTCAGAGTCAGTTCCTTATAAGAAATCTCTTTGTGGCCGGGTATGGTGTCTCACGCCTGCAATCCCAGCACTTTGGGAGGCCCACGCAGGCGGATCACCTGAGATAGGGAGTTCGAGACCAGCCTGGCCAACATGGTGAAACCCCGTCTTTACTAAAAATACAAAAATTAGCTGGGTGTGGTTGTGCACACCTGTAATCCCAGCTGCTCAGGAGGCTGAGGCGGGAGAATCGCTTGAACCTGGGAGGCAGAGGTTGCAGTGAACTGAGATCGTACCACTGCACTCTGGGCTGGGCGACAGGACAAGACGCTGTCTCAAAAAGAAAAGAAAAGTAATCTCTTTCTAGGCTGGGTAGGTGGTTCACACCTGTAATCCCGGCACTTTGAGAGGCTGAGACAGGAGGATCGTTTGAGGCTAGGAGTTCAAGACCAGCCTGGGCAACATAGTAAGACCCCCGTCTCTATATAAAAAAAATTTTTTTTATAAGAAAAAAAGTTTAAAAACAAGAAACCTCTTTCTAATCTTTCTATAGATGCTATTGTTTCTGTTTCTCTGCGGAATCCTAATGTAGTCTCTATATGCTCAAAGAGTACAAAGATGTTGATGGATCTTTAAAAAAATTTATCTATTTATTTTTTCTTTTTTGAGACAGTGTCTCAGTCTGTCGCCCAGGGTGCAGTGCAGTGTCACGATCAAGGCTCACTGCAGCCTCAACCTCCTGGGCTCAAGCAATCCTCCCAACTGAGCCTCCTGAGTAGCTGGGACTACAGGCACACGCCACCATGCCTGCCTAATTTTTTCATTTTTTGCAGCAACGGGCCTTAATATGTTGCCCAGGTTGGTATTGAACTCTTAGGCTCAAGTGATCCTCCTGCCTGGGCCTCCCAAAGTGTTGGGATTGCGGGCAGGAGCCAACAAGCCCAGCCTCTCTGATAGGTCTTGAGTTTGTTTAAAATCTGTGCCAGAAAAGCCTGGGAACAGAAGATTTTGACAACATGTGGCACTTTGTAGCCACTCCTTCAGCCTACAAAGTTAGGGAGTGTGGGGAATAGGACTCCTCCTTTGTTCTCCCCAGGCCATAACATGGAGTCATGAGTTGTCCATTGGAACATTTATTGAGCATCTGCTGTGTGCCCAGCATTGCAGCTGGCTTTGGGCACACAACAGCAAATGAGATTGACAGGTCCCTCACTCATCGGGCTGACTTCTACCCTGGCATGTGTTGGACTCTCCAGTAGCAGAGCCTGAGATGAGGATTCAGGGTCATGGGAGTTTGGGAGCGGATGCTCTTAAGGGAAGCTTCCGAAGAAATGAGGGGAAGCAGGATGAGATAGGGAAAGAGCTATGTAAGGAGGTGGGCTCAGCTGGCCTGGAGCCTCAGCCCATCTCCAGGGAAGCCCTGGAATCTGAATAGCACCAGATACGCTCCCCACTTTTTTTTTTTTTTTTTTTTTTGAGGGGTAATTGAAGTGAAGGCATTTTTTTTTTTTTTTTTTTTTTTAGGTGGACAGGAAGTAGAATTTATTGGTGAGTATTAAGAGTGGGCAGCACAGTGGAAGCCCTCATGAGTGCAGGGCCTGCCACTTGTCCAGAGCGCCACGATTGGGAACATACTTGACCCATCTGGGATGAGCCCGCTTCTCAGCCACCATGTCTTCAAATTCATTGGCATTGAACTTGGTGAAACCCCACTTCTTTGAGATGTGGATCTTCTGGCGGCGGGGGAGCTTGAACTTGGCCCTGCACAGGGCCTCAATCACATGCTTCTTGTTCTGCAGCTTGGTGCGGATGGACATAACTTGGCCAATGTGAACCCTGGCCACAGTGCCCTGGGGCTTTCCAATGGCACCTCGCATGCCTGTTTGGAGCCTACACTGGGGTAGTGCAAGGTCAGAAACATGAACATCCATCTGAAAGGTCTGTCTCCAAGGTCCCTTAGAGCAACCCATACAACAAACAGGCTGCATCACTACCAGAGAAGCTACTGTTTGCAGCCATTGCACACTGGGCCCCCATGAGGAAAGGAACTCAGTCGGCTTAATTGGCTGCAGGGCTCCCCACTTTTTTATTCATTTGAGATGGGCCTTGCTTTGTTCTCCAGGCTCAAGAGCAGTGGTGTGATCATAGCTCACTGCAGCCCTGAACTCCTGGGCTCCTGGGCTCAAGAGATTCTCCTGCCTCAGCCTCACAAAGTGCTAGGGTTACAGATGTGAGCCACCGTGCCCAGCCCAAGGGTCAACTTTAATTACGTGTCTGGCTATTTCTTCATGAACAAAATGAACGACCATGTATACTGCTTAAGTTTCTGCCGGCTGGGGGCATTTCTTTTCACCACTGCCCTTCAAGGATGTCCCACAAAGGGGCTGCAGTGCTGTGGCTGTCCATTTCCAGGTGAAGTGAGAGTGTCACCTGGAATCATCTGTAAACCAGGCCAAGCATTTTTTTTTTTTTGAGACAGAGTCTCACTCTGTTGCCCAAGCTGGAATGCAGTGGCCCAATCGCGGCTCACTGCAAGCTCCACCTCGCAGGTTTACGCCATTCTCCTGCCTCAGCCTCCCCAGTGGCTGGGACTACAGGTGCCCGCCACCATGCCTGGCTAATTTTTTGTATTTTTAATAGAGACGGGGTTTCACTGTATTAGCCAGGATGGTCTCGATCTCCAGGATGGTCTGGATCTCCTGACCTCGTGATCCGCCCGCCTCGGCCTCCCAAAGTGCTGGGATTACAGGTGTGAGCCACTGCGCCCAGCTTTTTTTTTTTTTTTTTTTTGAGGTGAGGTCTTGCTCTGTCACCCAGGCTGGCATGCAGTGGTGCGATCTTGGCTCACTGCAACCTCTGCCTCCCAAGTTCAAGCGATTCTCCTGCCTCACCCTCCTGAGTAGCTGGGATTACAGGCATGCACCACCATTCCCAGCTAATTTTTGTACTTTCTTTTTTGTTTTTGAGACAGAGTCTCACTCTGCCACCCAGGCTGGAGTGCAGTGGCCAGATCTCGGCTCACTGCAAGCTCCGCCTCCCGGGTTCACGCCATTCTGCTACCTCAGCCTCCTGAGTAGCTGGGACTACAGGCGCCCGCCACCTCGCCCAGCTAGTTTTTTGTATTTTTTAGTAGAGATGAGGTTTCACCATGTTAGCCAGGATGGTCTCGATCTCCTGACCTCATGATCCGCCCGTCTCTGCCTCCCAAAGTGCTGGGATTACAGGCTTGAGCCACCGCGCCCAGCCTTTTGTACTTTCAGTAGAGATGGAGCTTCACCGTGTTGGCCAGGCTGGTCTCAAACTCTTGACCTCAAATGATCCGCCCACCTTGGCCTCCCAAAGTGCTGAGATTACAGGCATGAACCACCACACCCAGGCAATACTTTTTAGTTTTAAAATTTGTGGCTGGGCACAGTGGCTCACGCCAAGGTGTGAGGACTGCTTGAGGCCAGGAGTTCTAGACCAGCCTAGGCAACATAATGAGACTCCAACTCTATCAAAAAAATATATATATATAAAAAAAAATATATATATATATTAGCCAGGTATGGTAACAATCATCTGTAGTCGTAGCTACTCAGGAGGCTGAGGTGGGAGGATGGCTTGAACCCAGGAGTTGGAGGCTGCAGTGAGCTATGATCACACCACTGCACTCTAGCCTGGCCAACACAGCAAGACCCTGTCTCAAAAAAACAAAAATTTGGTAGAATAAATCAGCGAAGCCATCTATTCCTGGGATTCTCTTTGCTGGATTTTTTTTTTTTTTTTTTGAGGCAGAGTCTTGCTCTGTCGCCCGGACTGGAGTGCAGTGGCTGGATCTCAGCTCACTGCAAGCTCCGCCTCCCGAGTTTACGCCATTCTCCTGCCTCAGCCTCCCGAGTAGCTGAGACTACAGGCGCCCGCCACCTCACCCAGCTAGTTTTTGTATTTTTAGTAGAGATGAGGTTTCACCATGTTAGCCAGGATGGTCTCGATCTCCTGACCTCGTGATTGGCCCGTCTCGGCCTCCCAAAGTGCTGGGATTACAGGCTTGAGCCACCGCGCCCAGCCAGCTGGATTTTTTAATCACTAACTTTACTTGTTGTAGGTCTATGTAGCTTTTGTATTTGTTTTTTCTGAGATAGCGTCTTGCTCTGTGGCCCAGGCTGGAGTGCAGTGGTGTGATCTCAGCTCACTGCAACCTCCACTTCCCAGGCACCCTCAAGCGATCCTCCTGCCTCAGCCTACTGTGAAGCTGAGACTACAGGTGTGCACCACCACACCCAGCTATTTTGTGTATTTTTTTGTAGAGATGGGGATTCACTATGTTGCCCAGGCTGGTCTCTTAACTCCCGAGCTAAAGCAATCTGCCCACTTCAGCCTCCCAAAGTGTTGGGATTACAGGCGTGAGCCACCACGCCCGGCAGTTTTGTATTTATTCTTGAGTCAGTTTTAGTAGATTTTGTATTCTAGAAAATTTTCCATTTCATTTGGCTTATTCAGTATGTGGTCACCCAATTGCTCATACTTTTTATTTTATTTTTATTTTTATTTTTTTGAGATGGAGTCTCGCTCTGTTGCCAGGCTGGAGGGTAGAGGCACAATCTCAACTCCCTGCAACCTCTGCCTCCCGGGTTCAAGAGATTCTCCTGGCTTGGCCTCCTGAGTAGCTGGGAGTACAGGCACGTGCCACCAGGCCCAGCTATTTTTTGTTTTTTTTTTTTTGTATTTTTAGTAGAGACAGGGTTTCACCATGTTGGCCAGGATAGTCTGGATCACTTGACCTCGTGATCCGCCTGCTTCGGCCTCCCAAAGTGCTGGGATTACAGGTGTGAGCCACTGTGCCCAGCCCCAATTGCTCATACTTACACTCTTTTCTGTTTCTGTAAAGCCAGTAGTATTGTGTTCCCTTTCATTCCTGATTTTAGTAATCTGAGTCTCTTTCCTCTTTTCCTTGGTCAATCTAGCTAAAGTTTCATCAATTTTCTTTTCTTTTTTTTTTTTGAGATGGAGTTACGCTCTTGTTGCCCAGGCTGGAGTGCAATGGTGCAATCTCCACTCACTGCAATCACCACCTCCTGGGTTCAAGCAATTCTCCTGCCTCAGTCTCCCAAGTAACTGGGATTACAGGCACACAGCACCAAGCCCAGCTAATTTTTTGTATTTTTAGTAGAGATGGGGTTTCTCCATGTTGGTGAGGCTGGTCTTGAAATCCTGACCTCAGGTGATTTGCCCTCCTCGGCCTTCCAAAGTGCTAGGATTACACTCATGAGCCACCACGCCTGGCCGTCAATTTTCTTAATCTTTTCAGATAACCAACTTTTAGTTTTGTTCATTTTTCCTGTTACTTTTTTTTTCTGTTTTATTGTTTTTTTGAGAGAAGGTCCTACTTTGTTGCACAGGCTGAAGTACAGTGGCACAGTCATAGCTCACTGCAGCCTCAACCTCCCAGGCTCAAGGAATCCTATCTGAGCCTCCTGAGTGTCTGGAACCACAGGCGCCCACCACCATGCCTGACCGATTTATTTTTAGTAGAGATGAGATCTTGCTATGTTGCCCAGGTTGGTCTTGAACTCCTGAGGTCAAGTGATTCTCCCACTTCAGCCTCCCAAAGTGCCAGTGTCAGGCATCAGCCACTGTGCCCAGCCATGCATTTTATTCCCTCTCTTATTTTTCTCTGTTCTAATCTTTAGTATTTCCTTCCCTCTTTGGGTTTATTTGCTCATCTTCTTCTACTTTCTTAATGTAGGAAGCTTAAGTTATTGATTTGAGATCCTCTGTGTTTTGTTTTGTTTTTTTTTTTTAGACAGAGTCCCATTCTGTTGCCCAGGCTGGAGTGCAGTGGCGAGATCTCAGCTCACTGCAACCTCTGCCTCCTGGGTTCAAGTGATTCTCCTGCCTTAGCCTCCCTAGTAGGTGGGATTACAGGTGTGTGCCACTAGACCCAGCTAATTTTTGTATTTTCAATAGAGATGGGGTTTCACCATGTTGGCCATGCTGGTCTTGAACTCCTGACCTCAAGTGATCCGCCCGCCTCAGCCTTTCAAATTGCTGGGATTATAGGTATTAGCCACTTAGCCACTGTGCCCAGCCAAGAGCCTCTGTTTTGATGAAGACATTTATAGCTATGAATTTCCCTCTGAGCACTGCTTTTGCTCCATCCCATAATTTTGGTATTTTATATTTGCATTTTTATTCATTTTAAAGTACTTTCTAATTTTCCTTTTAATTTTTTCTTTAACTCCATAATTTAGAAACATATTTTTAATCAGTATGAATCACAAATTCATATTTGTTAATTTTCTTTTCTTTTCTTTTTTTTTTTTGAGATGGAGTCTCGCTCTGTCGCCCAGGCTGGAGTGCAGTGGCGCAATCTTGGCTCACTGCAAGCTCCGCCTCCTGGGTTCACGCCATTCTTCTGCCTCAGCCTCCCGACCAGCTGGGACTACAGGCGCCCGCCACCTCGCCCGGCTAGTTTTTTTGCATTTTTTAGTAGAGATGGGGTTTCACCGTGTTAGCCAGGATGGTCTCGATCTCCTGACCTCGTGATCTGCCCGTCTCGGCCTCCCAAAGTGCTGAGATTACAGGCTTGAGCCACCGCGCCTGGCCCCAGACAGTCTTTAAATAGATGTATTCTAATGTACCATCCCAATGTCACTTTGCGATTGTGAGTGCATATAGGAAATAAGAGGAGATTCTTAGAAATGGAGTAGGTGGGTCAAAGTGGGAGGGGGCAATTAAAACTGAAAGGTGGGCTGGGTGTGGTGGCTGACGCCTGTAATCCCAGGACTTTGGAAGGCTGAGGAGGGAGGATCGCTTGAGCCCAGAAGATTGAGACCAGCCTGAGCAACATAGTGAGGCCCTGTCTCTACAAACAAACAATTTAAAAGATAGCTGTGTGTGGTGGTGCATGCCTGTAGTCCCTGCCACTCATGAGGCTGAGGTGGGAGGATCCCTTGAGCCCAGAAGGTTGAGACTGCAGTGAGCCGGGTGACACCACTGCACCCCAGTCTGGGTGACAGAGCAAGACCTTGTCTAAAAATAAATAAATAAAAACTCTGATAGGTGTTACTAAATTGATCTGAAATTTGTCTACAAATTCAACAGGATGTGTTCCAAAGAGAGCTTTGTATGATATTAAAATTATCTGTTGGTCTGTCAGTATTACCCCTTAAACTGTGCCTTCCTGGAGAGGCAGACTACTTTTATTCATTGTCTATATTCCTACAGTTTAGTGCATGCTAGGAGCTCCCCCCAAAATGTTATTTTTATTTATTTTTTGTAGAGATGGGGTTTTGCTGTTTCCTAGGCTGGTCTTGCACTCCTAACCTCAAGTAATCGTCCCACCTCAATCTTCCAAACAGTTGTGATTATCGACATGAGCCACTATGCCTTGTCCCTGAAAAAGAGTGAAGAAGGCTGTGGCTCACACCTGTAATCTCAGCACTCTGGGAGGCAGAGGCAGGTGGATCACCCGAGGTCAGGAGTTTGAGACCAGCCTGGCCAACATGGTAAAACCCCATCTCTACTAAAAATACAAAAAAATTAGCCGGGCCTGCTGGCAGGCACCTGTAATCCCAGCTACTTGGGAAGCTGAGGCAGGAGAATTGCTTGAACCCAGGAGGCGGAGGTTGCAGTGAGCCAAGATTGTGCCACTGTACTCCAGCCTGGGCGACTGAGTGAAACTCCATCTCAGGAAAAAAAAAGAAGAAGGAAAACAGAACCTCTGTTCCTGTTATGATAAACAGGCAAATTGGAAAATAAGGAACCATGGCAAATTGGGAACTTTTAGCTCAGCTGTGCAAGCTAGGAGCTGTTTCAGCTGACTTATTTAAAGAGCAGCAGAATCTTGGGACAGAAAGGGAAATTGGGGATGTTTTCCAAGACACTTTACCAGAGAGGAAGCAGACGCCTGGGGTTATGAAATTAAGGCCCATAAACCAGTAGCTTACCTTGGATTTAAAGTGTCAGAAGACTTTTCATTGAGCACCTACTATATGAGGCATCATTCTCTCTGTGCGGAAGATCATAATGAAACAGGCCAACCCCCTGTCCTTATGGAACTACATATTAAGAGAGTGACTGGTAGTTCATTTATTCCTCTCATATATATACATACATATATATATAGAGAGAGTGTGTATATATATATACACACACACACTCCCTATCTATATATAATAGAGTGACTAGTAGCTCATTTATTCTTATATATATAAATAGTGTGTGTACGTATATATACATACTGTCTATCTCTCTATATATATCAAAGTGACTAGTAGCTCATTTATTCCTCTCATATATACAGTGAGATATATAATATACATCATATATATCTTTTTTTTTTTTGAGACGGAGTCTTGCTCTGTCGTCCAGGCTAGAGTGCAGTGGTGCAATGTTGGCTCACTGCAGCCTCTGCCTCCTGGGTTCAAGCAATCATCCTGCCTCACCCTCCCGAGTAGCTGGGATTACAGGCACACACCATGCCCAGCTAATTATTGTATTTTTAGTAGAGACTGATTTCACCATGTGAGTCAGGCTGGTCTCGAACTCCTGATCTCAAGTGATCCGCCCATCTCGGCCTCTGAAAGTGCTGAGACTACAGTCGTGAGACACCACGCCGGGCTCCATCATATACATAAATAAATATATATATATCAGCAGCAACCATATATCATATGAAAGGAATAAACGAGCTACTAGTCACTCTATTAATATATATTAACATATATAAATATATATTAACATACACACACACATACGATCCCTGTCACCCAGCCTGGAGTGCAGTGGTACAATCATAGCTCACCGCAGCCTCGAACTCCTGGGCTCAAGTGATCCTCTTGCCTCTACCTCCTAAAGTGCTGGGATTTCAGGAAAGAGCCACCTTGCCCAGGCTTCCTATCCTACCTTAATGGCAACGGAAACCCTAGGCTCAGAGAGTTTAAGTCACCTGTATAATTTCTTTTTTTTTTTTTTTTTTTGAGACATAGTCTCACTCTGTTGCCCAGTCTGGAGTGTAGTGGTGCGATCTCGGCTCACTGAAAGCTCCGCCTCCTGGGTTCACGCCATTCTCCTGCCTCAGCTTCCCCAGTAGCTGGGAATACAGGCGCCCGCCACCAGCCCAGCTAATTTTTTGTATTTTTAGTAGAGACGGGGTTTCACCGTGTTAGCCAGGATGCTGTCAGTCTCCTGACCTCGTGATCTGCCCACCTAGGCCTCCCAAAGTGCTGGGACTACAGGCTTGAGACACCGTGCCCCGCCTACCTCACTTGTATAATTTCACACAGCTGATAAGTAGTTAGCTCTAGATTCCACCACACATCATGTGCTTCCTGTTGTTTTGCTGTATATGTCCACTAAATAATAGTCATAGCAAAAATAGTAATGGTATAATAACAGCGGCAGAGGCATCAGGAACAGCAGCAACCATCACTTCCAAGAGCCAGGCCCAGTACATAAGGCTATCCCTATTCATTTATTTTACTTATTTTTGAGACAGGGTCTCGCTCTGTCACCCAGCCTGGAGTGCAGTGGTGCAATCTTGGCTCACTGCAGCCTCAACCTCCCAGGGTCAAGCGATCCTCGCACCTCAGCCTCCCTAGTAGCTGGGACTACAGGTGAGAACCACCACACTTAGCTATTTTTTTTTTAGCTAATTTTTTTTTTTTTTTTTTTTTTTTTTTTGAGACGGAGTCTCACTCTGTCGCCCTGGCTGGAGTGCAGTGACGCAATCTTGGCTCACTGCAAGCTCCGCCTCCTAGGTTCAAGCGATTCTCCTGCCTCAACCTCCCAAGCAGCTGGGACGATAGGCTCGTGCCACCACGCCTGGCTAATTTTTTTGTATTTTTAGTCGAGACGGGGTTTCACCGTGTTAGCCAGGATGGTCTCGAGTTCCTGACCTCGCAATCCGCCCGCCTCGGCCTCCCAAAGTGCTGGGATTACAGGCGTGAGCCACCGTGCCCGGCCTAATTTTTGTATTTTTTGTAGAGATGGAGTCTCGCTCTGTTTCCCAGGCTGGTCTCGAACTCCTGAGTTCAAGCAGTTCTCCCGCCTCAGCCTCCGAGTGTTGGGATTACAGGTGTGACCACCGCACCTAGCCCCACTCCCTTATTAAACCAATGCACAGGGAGCATCTACTATGTGCGAGGCACCCTCCATTTTACAGATGGGGAAACTGAGTTCCAAGCAGCTTTTGCCAGGAGTGGGAGCGCGTCGTCCCTGTCCATCCTCTCCAGTTGGGCATTCCGAGACCACCTACGTAGGCTATTCGGCTAGCGCTCAATTAAACCGAAACACTGTCGCAGCGACCACAGGTGCAGACCACCAGGTCCACACCGCCCGCCCCCCGGGAGTCCCCAGTTAACAGTTGGGGCGGGACCAAGTCCTCGAGGGGCCGCCGCGACGGCGGTTGAAAGCTTCACCCCCCCCTGCGCGTGCGCGTTGCGCGTCCCGCCGTCCCGCTGGGCACCCGGCGTCCGCGAAGAGCGCGCGCGCTTCCGCCGGCGTCTGGCTCGCGCACGCGCACGGCGACGGCGGCGGTGGCGGCAGTTCCTGCCCGGGGCTGCGAGCGGCGGGCGGCTTCGAGGGGAACTGAGGCGCCGAGGGGCTCGGCGGCAGCGGCTGCGGCTCGGCACTCTTACATCTCGGTCCGGCTGGCGCTGGGGAGGGCGGTTCGGTCCTTTCCGGGCGCACAGGGACGACAGCGGCAGCGACCCGAGGCCTGCGGCCTAGGCCTCAGCGCGGCGGCGGGCTCGAGTGCGGCGCGGAGCCGGCCCGAGGGCCCTGCCCGGCAGCACCATGAGCGTGGAGGCGTACGGGCCCAGCTCTCAGACTCTCACTTTCCTGGACACGGAGGAGGCCGAGCTGCTCGGCGCCGATACGCAGGGCTCCGAGTTCGAATTCACCGACTTTACTCTTCCTAGCCAGACGCAGACGCCCCCCGGCGGCCCCGGCGGTCCCGGCGGTGGCGGCGCGGGAGGCCCAGGCGGCGCGGGCGCGGGCGCCGCGGCGGGACAGCTCGACGCGCAGGTGAGCGGCACATGGCGGCGCCGGAAGCCCGGGCCCAGCCTCGGCGCCTGAGACCTGTCCTTAGCCCGTCTCGGGCCGGGACTGGGCTTGCCCGGAGTCCCCCGTCGCGGCCGGGCCTGGGGCGACCTGCCCTGGGTCCCCTACTCCGGCTGGGCCTGAGCTTACCTGCCCCAGGTCCTGCACTCTGCCCAGGCCTGGCCTGATCTGCCCCGGGTCTCCCGCTCCAGCCGGGACCTGGCCGAGTTCCTTCGGCCCCCAACTCCTGGGCTGGGCCGACTTGCCTCGAGTCCTCCACTCCGTTCGGGTCCGAGCTAACCTGACCCTCTTCCTTTACTCCGGCTGGGTTTGCTCCTCCGCCTGGGCCCGGACTGACCTGCCTGCCTTGTGTCCCACAACCAGCCTGGCCTGGAGTAACCTGCCCCCTGACTTATCTGAGTTCTTCCACTCCATCCAGGCTAGGGTGACCTGCCCTGGTCCCTCTTTCTCAGGTCTCAGTTTTCTGCCCTCAGTTCCCCTACGGCCTGGGCCGGGTCTTGCTCAGGCCAGATCTTGAGTGACTTCTCTCAGTCCTCTTCCGGGAGTATCCAGGGTGACCTGCCCTAATCCCGTCTCTGGCCTGGTCCGGGGATTCTGCCCCGTCTCCCCACTGGTGGGTCCGGCCGCACTGTCCCACCTCCCATCTGTGGTCGCAGCCATCTGGGCATCCCCCCTTCCACAGTCACGGAGCCGTAGGTTCGAATTTCCCCAAGCATAAGGGCGCTGGTCAGCGGAAGATTGAGGCAGGGAAGAATTTTTGCCTCCCATGGAGGAGTACACATTGGCTGGCTATTAAGATCATTCAGGAAGCAGTTTGTGTTTTGTTTTTTCTTGCATCGCCTGTTGCTGAAACCGACCTGTTACATAACTCCACAACTCTTGCCTTGGAAAAGTTGGGTTTGAGTTTTGTTCCTCCAATAAGACAGCAGTAATGGGTTTACATAAATGGATCTGCCACGTTGGAAACTCATTTTTAATGATGTGGATGTTTAGAGAAGGTTACTTAGGTATTTTAAATGGGGACTTGGGTTGGAAGAAGTATCAGGCATGCATTTCCTGGTCCTGGGTGCTGCCTGCCTGGGGTGGGAGAGGGGCTGGGGGGGGCGCAGGTTGCATCGGGGTCCAGGGGAATGTCCTCATCATCCTCTGGATCTCAGATGCTTTCATCTTAGGCTTGCTTTGTGCCTGACCCCTCGCTCAGGTTTATTTTCCTGAATGCTCCAACAGGGAGTAGCTCCGAGGCTCACCTTGGCACAGGTGTCCCTTGGCATGTGCTGGTGTTTCAAAGCTGGGGGAACCACTCCTTGCTCATCCTGAGTAAGCTCAGACCCTGTCCTTGCATGAGGGGGGCTTACGTGGTAGTCGGTTGAGTCATTCCCGTGGGTAGACCACCCACTTGGGCTTTCTTTTAGCCCCTAATGGAAGCAAAAAACATTTGACTCATTCTAACCCCATATCCCTTAAAATAGAAAGTTGGGTGTGGGGAGAACAGGTGTGCACGTATGGGTGGTTTTTTCAGTTTTGTTTACATTTTGTGAAGGGAGGGAGGGAGAGAAGAGAGTTCCCCTGAAGAAGGGAGCAGGACCTGCGGAGGCCCCGCCTCCTTGTAGTTTTTATGCCCTGTAGACCTTTCTGCTTCCGCAGCTGTGAAATAGGGGGGGCAGTTGGATTTTTGTTCGTTTTAAGCATAAAGGAAACCTAGATCCATGTGTTAGTCGACTGTCTAGGCTGTCTGTAATCTGACGTCCAGCCTGTCAGGGAGACTCAGGGTAAAGATCTCTGTGGAGCAGTGAGCCATGAGCGTGACAGCGCGGATGGGGGGGGAGGTTGGCTGGTGTCAGAGGTAATCATTTTCTTGTGAATCCTTTTAACTGTGGCCAGCATAAAACAGCAAACCTGGGGCAGCCTTTATTTCTACTTTTTTTTCTGGCATTCCGTTTGGGATTAAGTGTGGCCCATGTCCTTCTCTTTCAGTTGAAACAATTGATTTTTTTTTGTGCACCTGAACACACTGGGCTGTACAAAAGGAGAGCATTAAAACACTCCCCTGGAGGTAAACATTGCAGTTGAGCTCACTGGAGTTCTGATGACATCAGATGGTTTGTCCTGTGCTACTTTTAATTGACCCAGATGCCCCACCCACCTGTTACCTGTAATTTGGATTTGTTAGTGGGGAATGGGAGTGGCATCCCTTTGCATCACAAGGGGAAGACCGGAATTTGGGGGCAAGGAAGTCTATGTATATAATGCAAGGGAAAGTGGAAGAAAGTTATCACTTGTGTGGATTGATGGCAGTGTCTGCTAGGACATTTGGGAAGACTTTCCCTGTTTGTCCTCAGGAGTTGGCTGTGTAACCAGCTGTTAAGTTGGGGGCTCCTGGAAGGACTCAGAAAGCTTCTCATTCTGTTTTTTAATTTTTATTTTACTGGGCAAGTGGCAATCAGCTGTCAAGTGCCCTGCAGTCACTTTTGCTTAACAGCTTTATTGAAATAGAATTCACTTGCCGCACCATACAGTTTACCCATTTAAAGTGTACAGTTCGGCGGCTTTTATTTAATATATTCAGAGTTGTGCAGCCATTACCACAGTAAACTTGAGAACATTTATGTCACCCCAGAAATAAACCCTGCACCCCTTAGCCCATCCGTCCTCCCTTCCCCAGCCCCTGGCAACCACTCACCTGCTTTCTGTCTCAAGATGTGCCTGTTCT
Organism: Piliocolobus tephrosceles; assembly: GCF_002776525.5. NCBI lineage: Eukaryota > Metazoa > Chordata > Mammalia > Primates > Cercopithecidae > Piliocolobus > Piliocolobus tephrosceles. The sequence continues at coordinate 34,310,812 of NC_045454.1, read as the reverse complement.
GGGCATTTCACATGAACGGAATCATATCATATGTGGTGTTTTGTGTCTGGCTCCTTTCACTCTGCATGATGTGTGAGAAGTAGCTAGAAGGCTCACCTTGTAGCTACTCCCTGGCCGAGCATTCAGGAAAATGAACCTGATCGAGGTTCATCCACGCTGTGGCATGTGTCAGCATTTCGTTCCTTTTTTTTTTTTTTTTTTTTGAGGCAGAATCTCGCTCTGTTGCCCAGGTTGGAGTGCAGTGGCGCTATCTTGGCTCACTGCAACCTCTGCCTCCCGGTTCAAGCGATTCTCCTGCCTCAGCCTCCCTAGTAGCTGGGATTACAGATGCGTGCCGCCACGCCCGGCTAATTTTTGTATTTTTAGTAGAGACGGGGTTTCGCCGTGTTGGCCAGATGCTCTCGATCTCTTGACCTTGTGATCCGCCTGCCTTGGCCTCCCAAAGTGCTGAGATTACAAGCGTAAGCCACCACACCCGGCCAGCATTTCATTCCTTTTTAAGGCTGCGTAATATTCCATTGGTGGAATGGTCCAGATGGATGGACCACATTTTGTTTTTCTTGTCTTCTGTTGATGGACATTTGGGTTGTTTCCACCTCTTGGCTCTTGTGAATAGCATTGCTGTGGCCATGCATGTACAGGTTTCTGCCTGGATGTGTTTATAGACGTACTGGGCCGCATAGTAACTCTGGGTTTAATGATTTCAGCAACTGCGAGACTGTTTTCCAGTGTGTAGCCGCTTTCCATACCAACCGCACCTGAACTGGTTTTGCACAGTTGGTTTTTCCTTAATGTCTGTTGAAAGACAAGAGTATGTGTCCCCACCGGGGTGGGAAAGTGGCAGCAGGGGTGACTCCCTATACTCAGGGCTGGCTCAGATAACACTCCTTTTCTTGTTTATGAAATGAAACTGATATTTATCAAAGCCCTTGAGATCCTGGGATGAAAAGCACTGACACAGTATTGCCAAGTGTCCTTAAGATAAAGGGACGGTTTTCGAGCATGCGACCCTTTCCTGGGCCCATCTCTGCTTCCACCTCTCCTGCTCCCAGGACAGTGAAGGTAATTTCAGAAGTCCTTTGCATAATAGCTGGTGTTACAAGTCTTTTGGTCTGCCTGGTTGGAATATTTCCTCTTGACTGTAGCTTCTGCCCTGTATCCTCCAAACGGGAATTAAAGTGAAACTCTTAAGAGTTGGAAATATTGCTCAGTATTAAGAAGGAACAAGCTATTGATACCTGTAACAACATAGATGTGTCTCATAATAATTACTTTTTTGAATGTGTGATTCATCGTATAATTTAATTCATACAAAATTCTAGAAAGTGCCAGCTAGCCTGCAGCAATAGAAAGCAGACCAGTGGTGTCTGGACAGAAAGGGGAAAGGGGAGGGAAAGGGGAGGCAGGTGACAAAGGGCACAGGAAACTTGGGGGATGTATGTTATTATTATCGTGATTGTAGTGATAGTTTTATAGGTGTTTAAGTACATTGACATATGTCAGTTTTTAAAATGGCACACTAAACATCTGCAGCTTATGGTATGTCAATTATACCTCAATGAAACTGGAAAGAAAAGTCAGGGAGATATCACTACCCATCCGTTCCCGTGGCACACTTTTTTTTTTTTTTTAAACAGTCTTGCTCTGTTGCCTAGGCTGGAGTGCAGTGGTGCAATCTCGCTCACAGCAACCTCCACCCCCCGGGTTTCTCCTGCCTTATCCTCCCTAGTAACTGGGACTACAGGTGCATGCTACCACACCCGGCTAATTTTTTGTATTTTTATAGAGGCAGGGTTTCACCATGTTAGTCAGGATGGTCTTGATCTCCTGACCTCGTGATCTGCCCTCCTTTACCTCCTAAAGTGCTGAGATTACAGGCGTGAGCCACTGCGCCTGGCCTGGCACACTTTTTTTTAAAAGGCTGAAAGTGCTACTTGGGTTTTGTGTTTTTGTTTTGAGGCAAAGTCTCACTCTGTCACCAGGTAGTGGTGTGATCATGGCTCACTGCAGCCTCGACCTCCTGGGCTCAAGTGATTCTCCCACCTCAGCCTCCCAGGTAGCTGGGACTACAGGTGTGTGCCACCATATCTGGCTGATTTTTCTATTTTTTGTAGAGATGGGGTTTTGCCATGTTACCCAGTCTGGTCTTGAACTCCTGGGCTTAAGAGATCCTCTCACTCCAGGCCTCCCAAGTGTTGGGATTACAGCATGAGCCACTGTGCCTGGCGAAAGTGCTGCCCGGAACTCTCATGCCATACACATACGTGTGACCTAGCATAGTTGAAGGTGTGCGTACGTAGGGCTTCGCCAAATGCTGACAGCAGCTCTATTCATGAGAACCCCAAACCGGAATCAGCCCCAGTGGCCATCAGCAGGTGAATGGCTAAACAAAGCAGTGTGTACATTCAGTGAGAAAAATGCGTGCCGATTGGTTTGACTTGCTTTTCTTAGCTCACCTGAAAGTATGAGGTCTGTGGATAGGTGCAGACCTTTTTGGCGTCAACACGCGTGTTTTTGTGCAGGTGCTCTGGGTGATCTTGTAGATGCTGCTTGGTACTGGTCCCACTTTGTTCCTTCATCCTCAGGTCAGGTCTGCACTACCTGTTCCCTCTCCATTCGTGGTAGCCTGTGGGAGTCACAGCTGAACAGTCATCTCGTACTGGGATTTTACTTTGAGTGCATAAGTTGTTTCCCCAGGAAAAATATGCCGTCTTTCTGGATGGTAAGGGACAACTAGCCAAAGCTCCTGGCCGACCTGTCGTCCAGCCCTCACTCTCCTCCTGCCAGACTCCTCCTGTGCATTGCCTCCACTTCTCTTGAGTGTGTAAACCTGGGCTCACTTTTCTTTTTCAAGTGGTAAAATACTTAGGATAGAAAGTTGCTACTGGCTGGGCGCTGTGGCTCACGTCTGTAATCCCAGCACTTTGGGAGGCCGAGACAGGCGGATCACGAGGTCAGGAAATCGAGACCATCCTGGCTAACACGGTGAAACCCCGTCTCTACTAAAAAAATCAAAAAATTAGCCAGGCGTGGTGGCGGGTGCCTGTAGTCCCAGCTACTTGGGAGGCTGAGGCAGGAGAATGGTGTGAACCCGGGAGGCGGAGCTTGCAGTGAGCTAAGATCCGGCCACTGCACTCCAGCCTGGGCGACAGAGCGAGACTCCGTCTCGGAAAAAAAAAAAAAAAAAAAAAATTAGCTGGACCTGGTGGCGGGCACCTGTAGTCCCAGCGGGAGGCTGGGGCAGAAGAATGGCATGAACCCGGGAGGCAGAGCTTGCAGTGAGCCGAGATCGCGCCACTGTGCTCCAGCCTGGGCAACAGAGTGAGACTCTGTCTCAACAAGAAAAAAAGAAAAAAGTTGCTACTTTGTCTTCAAAGCCATTGTCCTGACTGCCATCAGAGTTCCTGGAAGGATGGCTGTCCTGACTCATCCTTGTGGAGGTGAACACGCCATCTTCTCCTGAGCCCTGAGATTATGACCAAGGCAGGGTGAGTTCCATACAGTCTTGGGTTCCTAAAAGTGGTGAGTTTAAAATTTGCGCATGTGGCTGGGCACGATGGCCCATGCCTGTAATCCCAGTATTTTGGCAGGCTGAGGAAGGCAGATCATTTGAGCTCAGGAGTTTGAGACAAGCCTGAGCAAAATGGTGAAACCCTATCTGTACAAAAAAAATACAAAAATCAGCTGGGCCTGGTGACCCGCGCCTGTGGCCTCAGCTACTCAGGAGGCTAAGGTGGGAGGATCGCTTGAGCCTGGGAGGCAGAGGTTGCAGTGATCCATGATTGCACCACTGCACTCCAGCCTGGGCGACAGAGTGAGATCTTGTCTTAATAAAAAGAAGAAAATACAGGCTGGGCTTGGTGGCTCATGCCTGTAATCGCAACACTTTGAGAGGCCAAGGCAGGCAAATCATCTGAGGTCAGGAGTCGGAGGCCAGCCTGACCAACATGGAGAAATCCTGTCTCTACTAAAAATACAAAATTAGCTGGGTGTGGTGGCACATGCCTGTAGTCCCAGCTACTCAGGAGGCTGAATCAGGAGAATCGCTTGAACCCAGGAGGCAGAGGTTGCAGTGAGCCGAGATTGTGCCACTGCACTCCAGCCTGGGTTAACAAGAGCAAAACTCCATCTTTAAAAAAACAAAAAAGCTCATTTTGTTTTTTTGAATCCTCAGGTAGCCCAGGTGTGGTTTTAGGGTGCCAGAACATTGGAGATAAGATGCCATTACCTGGAGGAGTGCTGGCAAGTGTTTGGTCAGTACTTACCCCTTAGTAGACTTACCGAATGTGTTTTCAAATTGTTAGGAGAGTCCCAGTGGTTATGTGAAAGTGACCTGAGCTGACACTTTACTGTTAGTGGTGAATACACGAAACGACTTCTATTTTTATCCCAATTAATTACCCAGATTCAGGATGACGGGGTGGGGGTTATAACTAATACTATACCAGGTCTAACTAAAAAGAGTTCCCTCTCAGTCCAGCTACCACCACCACAAGAGCTCACCACCATCAGCTGCCACCACATTTCTCTCTTGGCTTGATTGAGGTCTGATGACCTACCAGGGAACCCCCTTCTTTTCTATTTAGATGGAGTCTTGCACTGTCACCCAGGCTGGAGTGCAGTGGCGCGATCTTGGTTCACTACAACCTCCGCCTCCCGGATTTAAGCGATTTTCCTGCCTCAGCCTGAGTAGCTGGGATTACAGGTGCACACCACCACGCCCAGCTAATTTTTGTATTTTTAGTAGAGACTGGGTTTGACCTTGTTGGCCAGGCTGGTCTGGAGCTCCTGACCTCAGGTGATCTCCCACCTTGGCCTTCCAGGGTGCTGAGATTACCGGCATGAGCCACCACACCTGGCCCCTTTGTTTTTAAGTGTAGAACTTAGTGCTGTTTTAGTAAACTTACAGAATTGGGCAGCCACTATCGCAGTGCCTTGCTGTCTGATTTCTTTGATTTCTCTTTTGCTCCTTTCTGCTCCCTCCCCACCACCCCTTGTCAGACCTTGTGCTCATACCCAAGGTCACCCGTTAGGGAGGTGTGTCCACCCCCTTGGGCTGATCCCTGCCCTGGGGAGGTCAGATACGTGGCCAAGCCCTGGCCCCATGCTCCCGCCTTTGAGCCCATGTCTATTATGTTCTTTTTCACCCTCTGTGAGCTGCCGGGCAACCTCTTCAGCCTGGCCCTGGCCTCCAGCCATCCCCTGCTGTTTTCTTACTTCCTGGCCTTGCTGTGCTTGTGGGACTGAGGGCAGTGAGGCCAGCAGAGGGAGAGTGAAGCCTTTGACCCCCGCGGTTGCACTAGTAGAAGACAGCACATGCCGCCTGGCCAGGGTGCCGTGAGGGCCCCAGGCGGAGGGGTGGGCTCCCCTGCTAAGGGAAAGCTTGCAGGAATGGTGCCTCTGGAGTTGTTCAGAAGCTGTACCTGTCAGGCAGGCAGAGGGGTGGGCACAGCACTTTGCCTAGAAGGAGGGAGGGTGGGTGTGGGGCCAGGGCAGGGGCCGGGCTGTGTCCTGGAGCCTTTAGGAGCTGCTGGGGTGCCTTGACCAAGGCTCGGAGGAGGGCTCTGAGATGGCAGTGGTGGGGGTTAGGGGAGGGGCCGTGGTGTTGGAGGTTGGGCGGTGTGGCCCAGGTTGGACCCCGAATGGATGGAGGGGCCATAGGGCAGCGGAGATGGAGGACACGGGTCAGGGCTGTGTGTGAACGTGTGTGTATGCATGAGTAAGTATGTAAGTGTGTGTGCCTGTGGGAACTGCCAGGGTACCGGGTGCCCCCTCCCAGTCCTCACAAGGAGCCACAGACTAAAAAGCAGCACCAGCTCCTGCCTGTGGTCTCATCAGGGTCCGTAATTCCCCAGGCTGAGCTGGGGCTCTCTCGCTGGGGAGGCACTGCCCTGAGGGCCTTGCGAGAGGGAGAGGCCTCCCCAGAGCGGCTGCAGGGAAGCTAAAGGGCACATGCTGGGCAGCAGCTCACAACTGAGAGGCAGTTTGTGCTTGTCACGGTGGTGGGAGTGCTTTCATGGTGGTCGGGATAGTCTAGCTTGGCAGAGAAGGGCCGTGACACCCAGCTATGCTCTGTGGCATTCAGAACCGAGGGGCGTGGTGGGAAAGTTGGGTCCAGGCCCTGGCACCAGTGCTTTTCAGGGCTCCGCTGTCACGGAGGGTTCATGACCTTGAACTCTCCTTGCTGGAGCACGTTCCTTTGAGAGCAAAGTTCTGCTTTCTCTGATACATGGGGGGCTGCTGGGTCCTGGGGTACCACGGCTGGCAGCAGGTCCGCATGCCTTTTTCTGTGTTGGTTGAATAGCTGCTTAAGAGCTGGGTAACCGGCCGGGCGCGGTGGCTCATGCCTGTAATTCCAGCACTTTGGGAGGCTGAGGCGGGCGGATCACGAGGTCAGGAGATCGAGACCATCCTGGCTAACACAGTGTAACCCCATCTCTACTAAAAATACAAAAAATTAGCCAGGCGTGGTGGCGGGTGCCTGTAGTCCCAGCTACTCAGGAGGCTAAGGCAGGAGAATGGCATGAACCCGGGAGGCGGAGCTTGCAGTGAGCCGAGATCGCACCACTGCACTCCAGCCTGGGCGACAGAGCGAGACTCCACCTCAAAAAACACCTAACAAAAAAAGAGCCAGGTAACCCAACTGGGCTTCTCAGGTCCCATGCCAGGGTGATGTCTAGATGTGCAAGGGTGGCGCATTAGACTCTGGAGAGCCCTTGCGTCAGTGAGCATGGCACCTTCCTGAAGCATCAGCTCTTTGCAGAGCGAGTGCAGACTCCTGGCAGCCCTGAGAGAGGGGACTGCAGATCCCAGTCAGAGGTGATTGGTCAGAGCCGCGCTGTCTGCACCGTCCTCACCTCTTTTTCAGCACGGGGATCCATAGTGCATAGTTTGCAGCCCCACTGCATCCTCTGTGTAGAAACATCTATGATGAATTCTCTAACATACAAGAGGTAGTGAGCCCTGTGCCTATGTCTCCCTGATGTGACAGTTGTGAAGGTTTTCTTCTCTGTTTTCTTTTTTTTTCTTCACTGGTGTGTGTTTTTAAAGCAAGTCTCTTGTGTCATTTCACCTTTGCGTCTGAGGTGGAGCCCTGTGAATTGGTGATACTCAGCCATTTTGACCTGCAGTATGTAGTATGCATTTCTAGAAGCAAAAGAGGGTACCTATTTTGCATAGCTGCAGCGCCATTATCAGACAAGCAGCGTCAACAATGGCTTTTCACGATTGTCCGATATGTAGGGACAGTCAGCCTCTCTCCACAGTCGGATTCTTTCCTGGGATCCTGGAGGTCTGCTGTTGAGATGATGGCTGTCTCTGGGCCCTTCTTTCCGAGCAGCCTCTCCTGCTGCCTTTCATTCCGCGAAGCTGCAGTCTGGTCTGGGTTATTGTCCTGTGAGGTGTGTACCTTCTGGACTGAGTCCCTTATCGTCACACTTTGGCTTCTTGCTGCAGGTGTGGAGTGGATTTCATCTCAGGCTGTGGGCTCCTGGGAGAGTGGCTGATCCCTGGGCTGGGAAGGCAGGGGCAGCCTGAGGTGAGCTGGGGATACCTCGCATTCTCGGCCTGTTGAAATGAACCTCACGCGGACTCTAGCACATCTGGCTGGAACAAGGGTCTGCCGGTCCACACAGGTGCCATTGGTGAGAGGGGAGGCTAGAGGCACTTCCTCTTTGGGAAGAACGAATGTGAGCCTAGGCAACGTATTGAAAAATGTAAAAACTTTCCAGGCGTCATGCACACCTGTAGTCCCAGCTGCTCGGGATGCTGAGGCAAGAGGATCTCTTAAGTTCAGGAGTTTGAGGCTGCAATGAGCTATGATTCTACCACCGCACTCCAGCCTGGGTGGCAGAGCAAGACCCTGTCTCAAAAAAATAAAGGAATGGAGAGCCTGGGGACCGCTGTGTTGGGTGGTGGGACTATGTGAAAGATGGTCAACTCCTAGCAGTTTTACGTGGTTCAAACTAATAGATTAAAAGGAGGCTAAAGAGACATCACAAATCACATGCAGTCATTAACTGGGACTTGGATTTTAAAAAACCTATAAAAGACGTTATAAGGACATTGGGGTGATGTGCGAATGTGTATTAGCCAACAGTGTGGCAGGCTGGGTGCGCTCATGAGCCAGCTGTTTTGTGGGGATGTGGAGAAAGCCCTCCCCCTGGGGCCCACCACTCTGAAATAGGTCAGGGAAAGATAAGTGTGTGCGAGCAAGAGGGGGAGCCGGAGTGCGGGGGGATGGGATGGAGGGTGTCCAGCGGGAGGGGTGTGGAGGTCCGATTTCTGTAGCTTTGGAATTTTTCAAAATAAGTTAGAGGAAATATCAGGGCAGAATCCTTCCAGTTTGGGGGCCAGACCTCCTGGCAACCCTCTGCCTTGAGAGGGCTCAGAGACCCTGCAGCTTGGCAGTCGTCACTCTGAGGGTGTGGTGACTTCCTATTCCCTCCCCTTTTTTTCTTTTACAATTTTTTAAATTAAAAAAATTTGGGGGGGCTGGGCACGGTGGCTTACGTGAACCTGTAATCCCAGCACTTTGGGAGGCCAAGGCGGGAGGATTACCTGAGGTTGGGAGTTCGAGACCAGCCAGACCAACATGGAGGAACCCTGTCACTACTAAAAATAGGCGTGGTGGTGCATACCTGTAATCACAGCTACTTGGGAGGCTGAAGCAGGAGAATTGCTTGAACCCGGGAGACGGAGGTTGTGATGAGCCAACATCACGCCGTTGCACTCCAGCCTGGGCAGCAAGAGCAAAACTGTCTTTGTTTTTAAATAGCGATGAGGCCTCACTGTGTTTCCCAGGCTGTTCTCGAACCCTGGGCTCAAGATCCTCCTGCTTTGGCTTCCCAGAGTGCTGGGATTACAGGTATGAGCCACTGTGCCTGGCCTCCTGCCCTCTCTTTTATTTAAGCCTTGGAATTAGACAATCAGGGATGAGCCACTTTGCCTTTTGAGCTTGGCCTTTAGCCAACAGTGTTGAGGGCCTCCTGGAGTGCAGCCTCCACCCAGGTGCTGGGCTCACGGCAGGGAGCAGGACAGACAGTGCCCCATGGGACCCCGAGGTGGGGTCAAAGGATGCCTGCCTGAGAGGCACCCTGTGGACCTCACCCTGAGGCTGAGGGAACAGCAGGTGCAAGGCCTGGGCGCTGGCAAATGCAGACAGTGGTGCAAGGGTTGGAGTACATGTCTGTGGCCTGAGAGTTTATGATGGCACATTTGGTGGGGGGGATTTTTGAGTTTTTGAATTTCTGTGGTTTTCGTCTGCAGGAGTGAAGTGACTTTTTTTTTTGAGACAAAGTCTTGAAGTCTTGCTCTGTCACTTAGGCTGGAGTGCAGTGGTGTGATCTCGGCTCACTGCAACCTCCGCCTCATGGGTTTAAGCGATTCTCCTGCGCTAGGGTTACAGGTGCGCATCACCATGCCCAGCTAATTTTTTGTATTTTTAGTAGAGACGGGGTTTTGCCATGTTGGCCAGGCTTTTTGTTGTTGTTGTTAAGAGAGACAGGGTCTTCGTCTGTTGCTCAGGCTGAAGTGCAGTGGTACCATCATAGCTCACAGCAGCCTTGACCTCCTGGGGTCAAGCACTCCTCTGGCCTAAACCTCCGGAGCAGCTGGGACTGCAAGTGCACACCACCACACCTGACTCATTTGCGTAGTTTTTTTGTGGAGACAGGATCTTGGCTGTATTGTCCAGGCTGGTCTCAAGAACTGCTGGGCTCAAGCGATCCTCCCAAAGTGTTATGATGACAGGTGTGAGCCACCATTCCTAGCCTTGAAGTGACCTACTGTTGTGCTGCCCTGATACACGATCTGAGTTCTGGAGTGTGGCGGGAGCAGCTGTCTCGGGGCAGAGAGCCCCTGTACAGCTCTTAGATGGACCTCCAGGGTGTGGTTTTAGTCGTAGCTAGGTTTACATCCAGAACTAAAAGAGTTAGGAACTAGCTCTGGGGCCTCGTGTATGGCTAGGAACTGGGAATTCTAGGATATGTCTTTAAATACTGTTTCCAGAGCAGAGGTGATGGGAGGAGCTGCCTTTTTTTTGAGATGGAATTTAGCTCTTGTTGCCCAAGGTGGAGTGCAATGGCACAATCTCAGCTCACTGCAACCTCCGCCTCCCGGGTTCAAGAGATTCTCCTGTCCCAGCTTCCCGAGTAGCTGGGATTACAGGCAAGTGCCACCATGTCCAGCTAATTTTCTGTAGTTTTAGTAGAAACGGGATTTCACCATGTTGGCCAGACTGGTCTCGAACTCCTGACCTCAGGTGGTCCGCCCTGCTGAGGAGCTGCTTCTTGGGCTTCCCAGCCCAGTGGTGAATGCCTGGGGTGAGTACAGGGAGGCCCTGCCCCTCCACAGCCTCCCTGGTGAGTGGATAGGTTGACAGCCTCAAAGGACTTTACGTAGTGGAGTGGCAGCTCTCTGCCAGCTGAAGATGACGACCCTTTTCTCCACCCATCATGTCCCCTGGCGTAGGCCGTGGGACTTCTCTTTGCCAGGTGGCACTGTCCCCTACTCCTGTTCTAGCTCATTTCATGATCGTTTCTAGGGTCAGATGTATTTTTGAAATTAATGTTTAATCTTGAAACTTTTCAGAGAGTGGAGGGAGAAATTAACCCAGAAGTCAGCTGGTGTTGTGACCAGATCACTACAGGGCAGCAGTGGGCCCAGTGTGCATCTGCACACGTGTGCAGGTAGAACGTGCCCACGTGCCCCAGCCAGGTGGGCTGGAGGGGTCTCTGTGGGGTGCTGCTCCCCATGAGCACCTGTCCCTAGGCTCGCACAGGTGCTGCGTCACATGGCAAGGGCATTAGGCTGAGGGGCTGCTGGGACTGGCAGTGGGGAGATTTGGTGCCGTCCCTCAGGGAACTCCTATCACTCCTCCCTGGCCCTTAATTTTGTGCCACCCTGTGTCCCGCCACGACACAGTGCTCCTGCTGCCTGACCCCGTGGTGGGGTTAGGTGGCCTATGGGGGCCATGCCAGGGACTGTTGACCATGTCATTTGAGGTGCTGGTTCTTGAGGAGCCCCAGTGGCTATGTGGTCTCCTTGCAGGTGTCCTGTGCAGTTTGTGGCCTGATGACTTAGAGCCATGTGCTGTCTGCCTTTGCTGAACATGGAAGAGGTGCCTTTAGTGAGGGTGTGGCCTGGGTTGCCAAGGGTATCTCAATGTTCAGTTGCTACTTCATCCTCAGGGCTGTCTGAAGCGATGGGGAGGGCGAGGTGGTGGCGGATGTGGCCGGTGACGTTTCCACATCCGCGTGGGTGGCAACCTTGTAGTGTTTGATGAGCATTACACCGTGGTGGGTCTGGCATCATGGAGCTGTCCTCAGAGCACACTGCTGTCAGTCTGTAAAAGTCACCCTGCTCCTTGTCCTCAGTCACAGGAAAGAAGTGTCTTCCTAGGCATCCTGGTTGTGGACATGGATGTGGCTTTGTAGCTAGGTGGGGGTTAGACCAGTTGTGTGGGGGACCAGGGGGTGCAGGAGGCCACCAGTGGCCCTTTTTTGACCAGGTAGGTTTGCTAGAGAAGAGTGAAATTCAGTCAGAACAAGGGAAACTGTCTCAAAGCAGAGATGAGGCCAGGGTGTCACACCAGAGCCATCGAGGCTGGTCCTTCTGCACTGAGTCCCAGAAGCTGCAGCCTCGCTCGGGTGACACTGCATTCTGCTGCAGGTTGGGCCCGAAGGCATTCTGCAGAATGGGGCTGTGGACGACAGTGTAGCCAAGACGAGCCAGTTGTTGGCCGAGTTGAACTTCGAGGAAGATGAAGAAGACACCTATTACACGAAGGATCTCCCCATACACGCCTGCAGGTGAGCTGGGCTCAGCCGGGCCTGGGCATGTGCTGGACAGGTGGGTGCCTCTGGCATGGTCCTGGGACACTCACTTCCCAGGTACAGGGTGGTGCCTTTGTGCTGTGACTCTGGGTGGCGGTGTCCTCGGGAGTAAGGAAGTTACTTAGGCCATGTTCACGGCCGAGGCCTGTTATCAGTCAGGAGGTGGGCTCAGCAACCTCCGACGCCCTGAATTCACCAGGTGGTGGGAAAAGTTTTCCTTCCTTTGGCCTCCTCAGGCCCTGGGGGCATTGCCTGGTACTTGCACACTCACTCACTAGAAATAATTTGTCATGGCGTTGGGTGAGCATCTGGGGTGGGAGGGTGAGTGGAGCAGCTGAGATGCCCTTGCAAAGCGGTTGCTGCAGGGTTCTGAGGCATCCCTGCCTCCCCGTGCCTTGGCCGTGCCTGGAGAATTGGATGTGAAGACAGTAGTTAGTGGACAGACCTGCATGTTGACAAATTTAGAATTCTCATCTCAAGCGGGATTGTCCCTTGATGAGGCTTATTTCTGTATTTTTGTGACACACAAGTGAGGAAATGTAGATTAGAAGAGGAGAGAAGGTTTTGGCCGGGCGCGGTAATCCCAGCACTTTGGGAGGCTGAGGCTGGTGGATCACGAGGTCAGGAGATGGAGACCATCCTGGCTAACATGGTGAAACCCCATCTGTGCTAAAAATACAAAAAATTAGCTGGGCGTGGTGGCGGGTGCCTGTAATCCCAGCTGCTCAGGAGGCTGAGGCAGGAGAATGGGGTAAACCCGGGAGGCGGAGGTTGCAGTGAGCCAAAATCACACCACTACACTCCAGCCTGGGCGACAGGGCAGGTTTGGGCCTGAGCCCTGCCTCTCTCTGTGGGCGCCCGCCTGGGGCCCTCCCTGCAGCTCCTGGCCCTCGTGCCGCCCAGCGCTCCGGGACTGAGGCTGCTCTTCCCTAGGCTTGGTGGGCAGGTGCTCTTTCCTGCATCTCAGCTCTTCACTCATTCTCATTTACAGATGTTGTCATGTATGTAATTGTGTTCTCTTAACACACAGAGATGCCCATAAGTCCTGGTGTGGCTCTGGGGAGCTAGCAGTTTGGGGTTTGGTATGTGGATTTTCAGAAAACCACAGCCAGCCGTCGGGTGAGGCTCTCCCGAGGCTCCTCGCTTGGGCTTGCTTCGAGGCCTGAGCTTCAGGGCGCTGCCGCTGCAGGGTCTGTGCCCAGCTTCCCGGGAGCGCAGTGCCCTCTGCTGGAGCCCGGAGCTCACCATGACCACTGTGACTGAGGCTGGGTTCCTGAATTTCAGGCCAGAGAGCAGGGACTAGAATGTCCCTGGAGGAGGGAGGCCTCCCTCCAGCAGGACTCTCCTCAGAGGTGGCTTTGTTCCTCATCCCCTCGGAGCTTCTGCCACATACTCAACCCCTTCCCTGCATTCTTGGGTTTGGGAAGCCCTGGTTAACTGGTTTGATTTGGTTACTGGGATTGTTGGGGTTGAGTATGTGTTTAATGAAGAACTTAAAAATGTTGTCAGAGGAAAGAATTTTACATCTTGCCAAATGAAAACCAGAGAGCAAGCTTCCAGCTGTAACTGTCGCTGTTTTGATTTTTTAGTTACTGTGGAATACACGATCCTGCCTGCGTGGTTTACTGTAATACCAGCAAGAAGTGGTTCTGCAACGGACGTGGAAATACTTCTGGCAGGTAGATAATCAAACCATGCATGTGTCTTTAATCAGTGCTGTGCTCAGATTTGTGTGTAAATTATGGAAATGTTGAAGCGAAGTGCAATATAAAATCACGCTAACAAACCTGGTTTTTTTCCTCCTCTGTGACTGGTTTAACTTGAAACAGATGGTGGTGTGTGAATGCCTTAATGTATTTACCCTTGATTTATTCTCTGTGGCTCTTTTTATTATGCAAGTAGGGTTGGCTTAATTCTCCTTCCCAGTTTTTATTTCGATTTTTCTGCAAGATGAGCTCTTGGCACACCCGCTGATCTTCATTAACGGAAGGATGTTCCCAAGGCAGTAACGGGCATCCAGGGGCGCTGGTTCCTGAGCAGGCTCGCTCTGGCCTGAGCTCATCGGAGCTGTCCGGAGGCTAATTCAGGCCAGATCCTGAATCATCGGCTTCAATTAAGTTCACTTGACCATCGGCGCTGGGCTTGCCTTCCTGATGTTGATCAGCTGCCGCTGGACTGGGTCGCTTGTTTTGTGTTTGGGACAGGACCAGTGTTCTCCTGGTGCCCAGATTCCAGGGGGCAGTTCGGTGGTCTTGCCTGAGTGGTGGGACTCTCATCCTGGTGGGTCCCATGCCAGCAGCTCCCCTTCCCTCCATGCTGCTGTGTGCAGGTCACTCCACTGCTGGAGAGGATGGAGCAGAGCCTGGGAGGCGGAGCTCCGAGGTGCCAGCAAGGAAGTGGGGTCTTTTTCTGAGGTTCACATTCTGGAGAAAGAAAATGACCAAAGCCCAGAGGCAGGCTTACTTGCGCTGACACCAACCCCCTCCTGTGCCTTTGGCAGCTGTGGGTCTTGGAGGGTTACAGATGGAGCAGTCAGATCTCGTGGCATCTTTGGGTTAGTAACTTGAAATATGGTGTTATGAGCAAGGCGAGAAAGGGGCTGCTGTTTTTAAAAGATTTTTAAAGAAAAGTATCTTCTGGATAACCAGAAGACATTCTTGTCCCATTTTCAGAATCTTCTGGGTAATTTAAGTGTTGCTATGTTTGCATTTAGTTCCTCTTGTGCAGGAAAAGCAACTAAATAAAACTTCTCTTAGCTGGCAACCCCAGCTTCCGGTCAGCATAGCCAAGAACAGGGAAGTGAGCAAAAGGGCCTCTGAGAAACAGCAGGCCCGAGCCAAGCACCACTGAGCGTTCTGTGCGAGGCCCAGGGGAAGGTGAGGAAGCAGCCGCCGGCCCTCAGGGAGCTTGGCTGTGACAGGGTGAGGATGCGTGGGAAGACACGGAGACGGCTGATTCTGCCCACATGGCTGGCAGGGCGCCGGAGTGGAGTCGGGCTTTGGGGATGCCCAGAGCAGCCATGGCTGGTTAGAGAATCCTGGGCCTCGTGGCAGGGAGAAAGGTTAGAAGGTTAGCTGAACTGAAGCTTTTGGCAGGAATGGTTTTCCAGAGGGGAAGAGAGACGGCGCAGTGAGGGAGGCTGGGAGGCCCTGCAGGCGTGTTCAGAGCTGCTGGAGACACTGGACGAGCCCAAAGGCAGAGCAGCTGGGCATCCTTATTAGATACGGCAGATAGGTGCTGTAGGGTGACTGGCCTGGCGCAGGGCAGGGTTCAGCCCAGATCGCGTTTTAGGCGAGCAGTGTCCTGGCTACGTCGCAGCAAGGAAGGAGCCGAGCCAGCCAGGGCTTCAGACACAGTCCTGGGCTTCTGCAGAACAGCCCCCATCTCAGCTCAGCCCTTTTACTGCTTTTTACAGGGTTTCCAGTCGCCTGCTTATCAGATTTCCCGGCCTGCAGCAAAGCAGGAGGGACTGTTGCTCCTGGAAGTAGGCACAGGGCCTCTGAGGAGTGATTTCAGAAGAAGCCATGAAAAATGGCGGCGGCGGGGGTGACCTTGGGGAGAAGGGGCCAGGGCCTTGTGGGAAATGTCTCTGACCCCACAGCAGCCCTGGGCCAACAATGGGTTAAATTAGGCCTGATAAGTTGGATTTAAGAAAGCAGGATCTTTAAAAAAGGCAGGAACTATGTGAACCGTGTTAAGGAAGTTTTCCTTAAAAGTGGTTCAAGTTGGGATTGATTTTTGTGCTCAGTGGGGAGCTAGTTTGGGGGAGGGCTGGTCCCCGGAGATGCCAGATGGATGAGGTGTGACTGCCTCTGCTAATGGACCGTGAACGGTACCGGAACTTTTAACAGGGGCTCGAAAATTGGAAGTGGTGAAAAGCCAAACTCTGGGTGTTAACCGTTTATCATTTCCTGGTTTCAGCCATATTGTAAATCACCTTGTGAGGGCAAAATGCAAAGAGGTGACCCTGCACAAGGACGGGCCCCTGGGGGAGACAGTCCTGGAGTGCTACAATTGTGGCTGTCGCAATGTCTTCCTCCTCGGCTTCATCCCAGCCAAAGCTGACTCAGTGGTGGTGCTGCTGTGCAGGTGAGTGGTCCTCAGATGTCTCCCGGGGGTGACCTTTAAGCTCCAGCCGTCTCCTCACAAGCCTTGGCCCAGGCCAGCCCAGCCCAGCCGTGGCTCTGATTCCAGGGGATTGTGCTCCAAAGATGATTTTTGCTGAAGGGTGAGGCATGAGAGCATTTAGGGGCTGAGGCTTGTTAAGGAGTCGGCAGTGCCGTGTAACTCTTTTGCGGCGTTCTGGCTAAATCATGAAAACAATTCTGTAAAAACAAAGTCTGTTCTGAGTTTTAAGAGTTCAGAGCTCAAGTGCACGGGGAGATGCAATTTATTACTAACAGTTTAAAGGTAATGTGATCACATAATAAAACTCAGGGTACGCCCCTTTGGGTGAAAGGTCAGCATGGGAGGGGCCCTCCCTGCTCGAGGACTTCAGGGAGGGGAGCTGGTCCTCACGGCCCCCTCCTGCTCCGCAGGCAGCCCTGTGCCAGCCAGAGCAGCCTCAAGGACATCAACTGGGACAGCTCGCAGTGGCAGCCACTGATCCAGGACCGCTGCTTCCTGTCCTGGCTGGTCAAGATCCCCTCCGAGCAGGAGCAGCTGCGGGCGCGCCAGATCACGGCACAGCAGATCAACAAGCTGGAGGAGCTATGGAAGGTGGGGCTGCCCAGCAGGCTGACCCGTGCCTTCGTGTGGTTTCTGGTTGCGGGGAGGAGAGTATCTTCAGAGATGGCTTGACCCAGTGAGACCACTGGAGATTCTCTGGAAGGAACTCAGGCCTCTGCCACCTCTATGTAGAGTGACCCCAGGGCAGGGTACCTTGATCACCTTCCATCCAGGCAGCCTTACCTGACCAAGAAGAGCCTGGCCTTGGGGAAAGGAAAGCTCTGGCTGCTGGAATTTTTCTTGTCTGATGGGTGGTGGTAGGGGAAGGATGGGGCTGGTTGTAGGCAGACTTGTCTGGCAGAGCCTGGACCTGCACAGACAGGTATGCTGCGAGAGTGTCCTGGGGAAAGAGGTTGGGGTTGAGGTTGGCACAGTCAGCTGAGCAGAGGGGAGAGGAGAGGGTGCTGGGTCAAGTAGTGGGTGCCTGGCCCTCCCTCTGCAGACAGCCCTCACTTTTCCCCACGGAATCCTTTCTCTCGTTCCGGCTGTTTAGGATTTTGTGATAAAGTCATTCTAGTAACTAGACTAGAAGCTTTCATTTGCCTCCCATTCAATCAGAAATCTCACATAGGAACTGAAGTACAAGTTAAAATGTTTTTTAAGCCGGGCGTGGTGGCTCACGCCTGGAATCCCAGCACTTTGGGAGGCTGAGGCGGGCGGATCATGAGGTCAGGAGATCGAGACCATCCTGGCTAACACGGTGAAACCCCGTCTCTACTAAAAATACAAAAAATTAGCTGGGTGTGGTGGTGTGCTCCTGTAGTCCCAGCTACTCAGAGACTGAGGCAGGAGAATGGCGTGAACCCGGGAGGTGGAGCTTGCAGTGAGCCGAGATCCCGCCACTGCACTCCAGCCTGGGCGACAAAGCATTGTTCAGCCTAGTACCTTTCCACTGGGATTTTCAGGTTGCCAGATGATTTCGTGATTCCCGTTTATATCTGAACAGCTCAGATAATGTCCTGTCCCCACCAGCGTGGCACTCACTGAGGGAGCTGGCCCCCAGGGGAAGAGCTGCGGGCCCATGTTCATTCTGGCTTAGGGTTAGCAGACATGGGAGACGGGCCTCCCGGGCTGTGGACACAGCGAGAGAAACCGGTGGGTCTTTGTGGCAGCCTGCGAGGAGGGTTAGCTGCTCTCGTTCACAAGCCGGGCGTGCTCGGAAGAAGCAGCCAGCTCTGAAGGTGCCCTCTGCTGTGGACAGTGTGTCAGGCTGGCGCCTGGGGCTTTGTAGGCAGGTTCACCCAAGTACCGGAACCCTGCTGGGGTGAGGAGCAGCAGCTGAGGCCCAAGGACGGGCTAGGCCGGTGTGCAGCTCCCCGTGTGGCATGGAGTTCCTGTTCCCAGGGTTTTCCTTGCAGATGCGCCAGAACCCCTCCATGCCACCCACCGTGGCCCATTCTGAGAAGCAGCATGTGTGCTCCATTCCTCTGGTGCCTCTGCACCCTCGTTCGTTTGCATGTAGGGAAAAACAGGACGAGTGTTGTTGTCTTCTAGGAAAACCCTTCTGCCACGCTGGAGGACCTGGAGAAGCCGGGGGTGGACGAGGAACCGCAGCACGTCCTCCTGCGGTATGAGGACGCCTACCAGTACCAGAACATATTCGGGCCCCTGGTCAAGCTGGAGGCCGACTACGACAAGAAGCTGAAGGAGTCCCAGGTGATGTGTGCAGGAGGGCTTGGCCTGGGCTGGGCTCTTACTCTCACAGCTCTCTCCTCAGGCTTCCAAAGGGAGGTTTTCTCTCTAGGCTGTGGGAGCTGATGTGGGCTGCAGCTGCAACGCCTGAGAGTTGGAGCTTGCGGATCTGGGCCTGGCATCCTGGTGGTCTGGGCCCCCGCCCTCAGAGCTGACATCAGCCTCAGTGTTTTCTATTTAAATCCAACACATCTTTCCCAGTGGGGTCCACAGCTTTGCCCACAGCTGCAGGAGTTAGACTCGGGCGTGATCCCTGTGAAGACCACATTTAGGCAACGGGAGCCCCGGAGTTCGGACCTCCCCTCCCTCCCTCCCCCCCTCCCCTCCTCTCTCTCTCCCCCCCTCCCCTCCTCTCTCTCTCTCCCTCCCTCCCGCAGCAGCTGCTCCCTGGCCACGGAGGCCTCTGGTGTGTGGTGAAGCCTTCAGACGGGATCGACCCGTGTGTGTTCTGGGGACTCCTCATGGCTTCTCTTTCAGATATGCCCTTGGTGGCATTTGGGGCTGTCAGGTGCCACTCACGGCGCCTGCTGTGACGGCAGAGGCTTGCTGTAGGGCCCGCCTCATGGGGCCTAGGGCATGTGGAGGCCAGGCCCGGGCATGTGCTGGAGGCTAACCGGGGCTCTTGTTTTTCATGTGCTCAGACTCAAGATAACATCACGGTCAGGTGGGACCTGGGCCTTAACAAGAAGAGAATCGCCTACTTCACTTTGCCCAAGACTGACTCTGGTAATGAGGATTTAGTCATAATTTGGTTAAGAGGTGATTTTAAGTTTTAAAATATTTGTGACCATAAGTAGCATAAAATTCCTAGTTCCACCCTTGTAAAGTGCCCCTTAATTTGAACTCTTCCTGGTGGAAGTGACAGCGCAGGTTAAAATGGTCACCTCTCTCACTTTCTTACCGCAAGACATGCGGCTCATGCAGGGGGATGAGATATGCCTGCGGTACAAAGGGGACCTTGCGCCCCTGTGGAAAGGGATCGGCCACGTCATCAAGGTCCCTGATAGTATCCTTCATGTGAAGAGGGTGGGGCTGGCTGGTGGGAGAGGAAAGTGGGGGCATCAGATGGAGGCCACCGTGGATTTGATGCTCGTCGCTGGGCCAGCATCTCATGCTCTGTGGTAGTTGCTGGCTGGCACCGGCCTCCACTGCTCTTGGGAGGATTGTAGGGCCTTCATCTTCTGGGACAGCTGGTTGTATGGTTGCTTCCCCTCTGCCCGAATGGTGGTGATATTGGTGATGCTGCTTGTGTGGTGCGTCCCTGGGCTGACTCTGGAGGTTAATGTGGCTGCAGGAGCACCTTACCTGGACGCTGACTCTGCACACGGAGGTTCCAGAAGCCAGTGGTCACATGCAGACCCTGTGAGCACTCACTTGCTCCCAGGCCACGTTTGGGAATGTGCAGTAACCTCATGGTGATGCAGCCTCCCGGCCACGGTGGAGCAGCTGTAAGGCACAGGTGCAATCAGAGGCCTGGGCGGGGAGGGGTCCTCGGAGAAGACACCACGGGTCCGACTCGGGCCTCTTGTGACTGGCCAATGCTGCTGGGGCCTGACCATTCAGCAGTGGCCTCCACAGGGGTAGAGAGAGTCATGTCCCATACCCACCCTGTGCCTGACAAGCTCATCCTGAACACGTGAGACTGGTTTTGGGGCTCGGGGTTGAGGGAAGGGTGTTGCCTACCGGCCACAGTCTCCTGGAGGGCAGGTTGCTTGTGTATGCCGAGCCCTGTGCTTGGCTGTACTGGGAGGAGTGTTGTTTTCGTGGAACCGTGAGAAGAGCTGCTGTGGCCAAAGCTGGGTTCCATGAACTCTGCCTGCCCCTGCTGGCCACATGTGCAGGAGCTGCTGGTGAGGTTCTGGGGCCCCGGATGTGGCTGCTCCCTACTGGTGAGCGCTGGTGGCTTCGCTGCCGCCCTCTGCATCTCTGAAAGGGGCCTAGATGAGTGGCCGGGAGATGGCCCCGGTGGTGGCAAGGAGGAACTCCAGGCTGGCTGGGGGTGGGACACCGGTTCATGGTGAGGTAGATTCTGTCCTCAAGGACGCTGGCCCTCTGGTTTCTGGTCTGGTGTTGGCTGCATGTTTTTAGCGTTTGGTGCAGAACCAATGGTGTCTTAACTAAATTTTAAAATGCCATTTAAAGAGTATGTACCAAGGGCGACCCAGAAAGGTCAGCCTGGCTTTTGACAAGGATGCAAACTTAACTCAGCACACAGATTATGGCGATGAGATCGCTATTGAGCTGCGGAGCAGCGTGGGTGCACCCGTGGAGGTGACTCACAACTTCCAGGTGGATTTTGTGTGGAAGTCGACCTCCTTTGACAGGTATGTCCCCTCCTGTCGCTGCCCCCCGATCCCTGGTTGCCACCTGTGGCATCTTTTTTTTTTTTTTGAGACGGAGTCTCGCTCTGTCGCCCAGGCTGGAGTGCAGTGGCCGCATCTCAGCTCACTGCAAGCTCCGCCTCCCGGGTTCACGCCATTCTCCTGCCTCAGCCTCCCGAGTAGCTGGGACTACAGGCGCCCGCCACCTCGCCCGGCTAGTTTTTTGTATTTTTTAGTAGAGACAGGGTTTCACCGTGTTAGCCAGGATGGTCTCGATCTCCTGACCTCGTGATCCGCCCGTCTCGGCCTCCCAAAGTGCTGGGATTACAGGCTTGAGCCACCGCGCCCGGCCCACCTGTGGCATCTTTATGAGCCCTCCCCATCACTGCGGAGTGTGGCTCCCCACCCACGTCTGCAGACTGAGGACGCCGGTGAGGCGGCCATGACTGTGCGTGTAGCCAACCCCACACCCTCCTCACAGGATGCAGAGTGCGTTGAAAACGTTTGCCGTGGACGAGACCTCAGTGTCCGGCTACATCTACCACAAGCTGCTGGGCCACGAGGTGGAGGACGTAATCATCAAGTGCCAGCTGCCCAAGCGCTTCACGGCGCAGGGCCTCCCCGACCTCAACCACTCCCAGGTGTGCGCCGTCCTCAGCGCGCGGGGCCTCGCCCATGGGCCGGGACACAAGCGGCGGCTGCCCCTAACGGCCGCTTGTATTGAAGGTTTATGCCGTGAAGACTGTGCTGCAAAGACCGCTGAGCCTGATCCAGGGCCCGCCAGGCACGGGGAAGACAGTGACGTCGGCCACCATCGTCTACCACTTGGCCCGGCAAGGCAACGGGTAGGACAGACACGGCCCCTGCAGGCAAGACCTGGGAGGTCTTTAGGGTGGCCAGATGGAAGGCCTGCTGCCGGGAGCCTCGGGTTCTGTCATACTGGGGAGAGCACTTGGCGGGCAGTGTCGCTGTAGCGCCTACCGCTCTCCATGTGACGTTATTTGTGTCAGCTGCAGCCTTGGGATTGCATTTTAGTAACCAGGTCTGCTACTGGTGTAGAAAACTGGGGGCAAGGGGCTGTGGCTGCAGCAGTGTGAGTTCTGTGTGCGTCTCAGAACTGTGAAGACACTTTATAGCGTGACGGGAGGGTGCAGATTTCAGCCTTGGCATTGCTTGTGGTTGGTAGAGCTGTGAAGGCTGGGCTGTCTGGATCTGAGCTCCTTCAACATCGTGTCATTACTGCCTGTTAAAAATGATAGGAGTTTAAGGCCAGCCTGAGCAGGGTGAGACGTCTCTACAAAAAAAACATTCAGAAATTAATTGGGGGTAGTGGTGTGCACCTATTGTCCCAGCTACTCAGGAGGCTGAAGTGGGAGGATCGCTTGAGCCCAGGATGTTGAGGCTGCAATTAGCTGAAATCACTGCACTCCAGCTTGGGCAACAGAGCAAGACCCTGTCTCAAAAAACAGAGTCTTGGCTTATTACATTCACTGAGCTTCCTCTGGGTAAGCATTGAGCTGCCTGAATGGTGTTGCAGGCCGGTGCTGGTGTGTGCTCCGAGCAACATCGCCGTGGACCAGCTAACAGAGAAGATCCACCAGACGGGGCTGAAGGTCGTGCGCCTCTGTGCCAAGAGCCGCGAGGCCATCGACTCCCCGGTGTCTTTCCTGGCCCTGCACAACCAGATCAGAAACATGGACAGGTGTGTATCAAGTCCATCCCTCCCAGTTGGTCCCTGAGCTGCTGCAGGTGACATGTACAGAGCTCAGGTGCCCCGCTGACCTGTATGTGCTTCCAGCATGCCTGAGCTGCAGAAGCTGCAGCAGCTGAAAGATGAGACTGGGGAGCTGTCGTCTGCTGACGAGAAGCGGTACCGAGCCTTGAAGCGTACCGCGGAGAGAGAGCTGCTGATGGTGAGTGCCCCTCCTGCCTGCAAAAGGGCCTGTGGGCTGGCGGCCTGATGGTTTTTGTTTGGGCCAAGGCACCTGTTTGAATTGTTGCTTTGCTTCTGGAAAGAGAAATTAGATGCTCTCTACCTGGCCTCTCTGCGCTCAGTTGTACAATAAATTAGGGACATCTCGCTGCCTGGAGCACGGTCTTCTAGGGAGTCTCCACTCCCAGCCTCCGCTGGGATCTGGCAGCGGATCTAGAACACTCCTGCTCTTTCATAACCAACCAGCCTGAACTGGAATGAGCCTCAGTGCAGTTTTCAGCAGCTCAGCACTGCCCCTTGAAGGCTGTCGTGAGGCATAGAGCCCTTGGTGTGGAGAGGTTGCCTTCTGTGAAACGTGACCGTTTAAGGACTTTAAAGTTGGTAATCACTAATCACCACAGCCTGGACCGTGTATCTTGTCCGGGAGGGACAGCTTGTTTTTTTATAGTGTCAGGGAGGGTGAGAAACAGGAGAGCTTCTGTGTCCTGTCCCACCTGCCCTCCGGGGTCTGGTGGCGTTTACAGTGCAGGTGCCCTGATGCCTCTGCACCCTTCCCCAGAACGCAGATGTCATCTGCTGCACGTGTGTGGGCGCCGGCGACCCGAGACTAGCCAAGATGCAGTTCCGCTCCATTTTAATCGATGAAAGCACCCAGGCCACCGAGCCAGAGTGCATGGTTCCCGTGGTCCTCGGGGCCAAGCAGGTGGGCTCTCTTCCCTACCCTCTCCTGTGTGAAAACTCGTGTGTGTGATTCTTGGCGTTTGTCTTTTAAAACACCCTGTATTGATACAGGATGCCCAGCAGAGTGTGCGCACACACAGGGCTCCCTGAGGGGTTTATAGAGGGTGGGGACCACCAGCTGCACGTCCAGCGTGTGTGGTGAGCAATGCCCCTGTGGCCAGGTGGTGCCCTGTGCACCCCGGGGCCCCTACTTCCTCGCTATTGTGTGTTGAGGCCGATTCACACCTGAACTTCTTGACTTGTGGGGGCCCCTCTCCCTACAGCTGATCCTTGTAGGTGACCACTGCCAACTGGGCCCGGTGGTGATGTGCAAGAAGGCAGCCAAAGCCGGGCTGTCACAGTCGCTCTTCGAGCGCCTGGTGGTGCTGGGCATCCGGCCCATCCGCCTGCAGGTCCAGTACCGGATGCACCCTGCACTCAGCGCCTTCCCGTCCAACATCTTCTACGAGGGCTCCCTCCAGAATGGTGTCACTGCAGGTAACGGGTTCTGCTTGGGGCAGGGGCTTCTGCGGAGAAGTGGCATCAAGGGAATGTGGCCTGGGGAGAAGGAATTGGCCTATCAGTTTCCCCTGAGTGGCTTCACATAGTCACTGCTTGAGTTCAGGGCACTTTGTGCCCAAGGTCTTGGTGGTATGGTCTTAGATCAAGTGGTGTCTCTGGGGCATGTGGGGAGCCTATGTCCTCTGTAAAACTCAGTCATTGCCTGAGAATTCATCCAAGGCTCATGTGGAAGCATGCACAACAGCAAGGACAGGCGTTAGGGGAGCTGAGCCCAGGCCTTAACGTGGGCCATGTGTCCAGTGCTTCCTGAAGTGTAGCCATTCTCGGGGCCTGGGGCCCTGGGGTCTGCAAGACCGTGTCCGGCTTCCCTGTATAACACAGAGGCCTCACCTGCCCTTTTTCACTCTGCCGACGCTTGCTGGTGACTCACTGGTGCTTCTGCAAGAGTTGGCTCAGAGCAGCCGGACTGTGCCGGGATCACAGTAAGAAACACCCCGGATGGGGAAGCGAACAGTATATCTTACTAAGCCTTGAGTGTTTCGCTGTGACCAGATAGAATTTTTCATGATACCTTCGGGTGTGCCGGTGCTTGAAGGCAGGCCTTGTGGACACACCTTGGGTATTCACCCCGTGATGTTGGGCAGACTTTTTCCAAAAATGATCGAGCTCGTCATTTCATGGAGAACAAGTGGCAACATCTGTTACAGTAGTAAAATTCAAGTGAAAACCAGAATTTTGGAAAACGTTAACGTCGCTTGCCATGAGCTTGGTGTCTTCTCAACACCTAGAGACTTTTCTGATGAGGTCTGTAGGGGTGACAGATGAAATGTTTCCACCATTGCCAGTGAAATGTGTCAACCTTTGGAAGACCTACTTGATGGGAGATCCATCTTGAATGACCAACGCATAGTGTCACGAAGTCACGTGGGGATGGAGTGGCAAAGAGTTGTCACAGGCCTGCGGAAACCCACCTCTGCCCAGCTTGATGTGGCCTCAGGTCTGGAGACTCCCAGCCATGCAGAAAGGCTGTAAAAACAAACCCATCTCCCTTTCCAGTCACAGGGATCCATGAGGCCCGGCTTTTCTGGAGCCCGGGAGGGTGGACTGAGCACAGGCAGATCCCAGGGCCCAGCTGCCTCCGATTCAGCCACATAGTAAGGAGATTCGCAGAAACGGGAAACAGGACCACTCTTCTCAGCTTATTTTTGGAGAAATAACTAATGTGTAATGGGTTATTTTTAAACGAATAATACATTTTTTTAAAATTTCCAAATTTAGGGAATACAGTTATCCAATAAACAAAAACTGTTTGGACTCCCTAACTTTTGAGAGTGTAAAGGGTCCTGAAAGCTGCCGGTACAGCATCTCGTGAACTCCAAACCTGTGAGGTTGGTATTGTCAGGCCTACTTATGGGAGAAAGTGAGGCTCAGAGGCCACCCCCCGGGTTGGGCTGCAGCACTCTTTGCCAAGTCGTGGGAGTTGATGCCACTGTTGACATCGCTGGGACACCGCTGTTCCCAGTGCATGGCAAGGCTGAAAACAGAAGGCCGCAGAGACCTTGCTTGTGCTGGTGTGTCTGAGCACTGGCTGGGAAAGGCGTGGCCCAGCGCAGGCTCAGACCCTTCATGGTCCCCAGGGCATCGGCCCAGAGGGCAGACACTGGTGCACACTGCTCTCTAATTGATGCCCAGCACGTAGTTCACACCCAGTAAGTATATTTTAGGAAATTCTCTATTGAAGTGTAAACATGTGGCCACATTACGAGTGTCTGGCTCAGTGAGTGGTCACTAAGTGAGCATATTTGGATAGCCAGCATCTGAACCCAGAACCACCTGACCAGCTGCAAGAAGCCGCCTCATCCCTGCAGGTGGCCACCATCCAGGGGTGCGCATCCACAGCAGCCCCTGGGCTGAGGGACTTCTGAGCTCATCTGGCAGCCCCTGTGCTCGCTGCAACAACAGTGATGCACTTGGCCTCATTTTCAGCTCGACGTGGGATCATACGGTGTGTGATGGCGTGTCTGGCTTCCTGTGTCCATGTCAGGCTGGTGCTGTGCAAAAACACCAGTTTTCTCACACTGATTGAAGCTCCCAGTAGAGTGAGGAGGGCACGTGTGATTTGAGAAGCTGGTTTTACAGTTTTAAGGAAACGCACAGAGCCCAGAAAAACCAAGATGAGTGCGAAGAGCCCGAAGAAAGTGGCTGCTCACACGGCAGGACACTGCGGCCCCCCAGCTGCAGTGTTGGGCCCTGGCCCAGGAGGGAGCCCAGAGGCAGAGCCAGCAGTCCACAGGCTCTCAGCAGGAATGGGCAAGGCTGCAGGGCAGGGGGACACAGTTGACTTAACAGTGTCACACGCAAGTCAGTTGTAGGGGCTGTGGAGCCTTTAAGGCAAGCTTCTGGAAGGAAGCAGGAGAACAGCCTGTATCCTGGGGTTGCCAGAGATCCAGGCTACAGGAAAGCCCTGGCTGAGACCCTGTTCCCTGTTTAGGGGCTGAGCCAACTCTGCTGGCCATGGTGCTCTCAGTGGCCTCTGCTCAGCCTTGCTCAGTCCTGGCCATCTCCAGCCAGGGGACCGGCTCAGGTGACCTCACCAGGGCCTCACAGATTGAGGTTTCCTGCCCCAGGGCCTGCAGCGCTGGTGTGGCATCTACATTGCGCTGTGTCTGAACTCAGTTGAGGCGGGGTAGGGCTTTTGAAGTATTACCTCTTTCCCTCCCCTCACAGCGGATCGTGTGAAGAAGGGATTTGACTTCCAGTGGCCCCAACCCGATAAACCGATGTTCTTCTACGTGACCCAGGGCCAAGAGGAGATAGCCAGCTCGGGCACCTCCTACCTGAACAGGTGAGCAGGGACAGGCCCACTGGCATCTGCAGGCCTTGGGGACAGCTTGAGAGGTTGCTGACCCATTGTACTTACTTTTAACATGGGATTGAAACTTTTTTTACTTTTCATCCACTGTTTAGACTCTAAACCGTATTGTTTCTGTCTCCTTTTCCATTGTACTTGTGTTTTATTGGGCAGATACTTGCTAATCCCACATGGCAACCTTTTTTGCCCCTCAAGACTTCCCTGGTGAAGGCTGGGGAAGCTCAGCCATGCAAACACCAGTGATGGCAGCTGCCTTCCCACAGGGTGTCGTGTGTCTGCACCCCTCACAGCCTCCAGCCTCAGGGCTCGGGATCCCATAGGTGGAGCCCAGCACTGAGAGCCTGGGTTTCTTAGGACCGAGGCTGCGAACGTGGAGAAGATCACCACGAAGTTGCTGAAGGCGGGCGCCAAACCGGACCAGATTGGCATCATCACGCCCTACGAGGGCCAGCGTTCCTACCTGGTTCAGTACATGCAGTTCAGCGGCTCCCTGCACACCAAGCTCTACCAGGTGCTCCGCGCCCATGGGCACACTCGGTCTCCTGGGCCATTCAGGGGTATTGACCCTTGACTTTTAAGTTACCTCCCCCCCCAAGAGGTGCCCATCCTGACTGGAGCTCAGAGTGGCCCAGGAAGCACCAGCTGGCCCACCCTCTGGGGAGGGCACAGACAGCACATCCCCACAGTCCTTGCGAAATTCCACATGGTCAGGACAGAGACTTTGAGAAATAACGTCACAAGGATCAGAAACATGGGCTGAGATTAGTGTATCAAGGTGTTTTCTTGGGACGGTTGAAACAAGTCCAAGGTGGAACGGGAGTGGTAGGTGCCTGCCACTCAGTAGATGTTGTGCTGTGGAGACTGGTGTTCACGCCTTTTTTGACACCCGGATGAAACGCCTTCTGCGGGTGTGTGGGGAGGAGGCACAGCTCTGCCTCCACGGGGAAATGCGCCCAAGTGCCGAGTCTGAGTGGCTACATGGCAGTGGTTTCTGTTCTGTTTTTGAGCACAGCGAAGGTTCTCTGGGATGAGCACATGTGCTCTTAGTGCTGAGGAACAAATCCCCATGGCTAAAAGAGAACAGGCTGGGTGTCATGGCTCACACCTGGAGTCCCAGCACTTTGGGAGACTGAGGCAGGGGAGTCGCTTGAGCCTGGGAGTTCCAGACCAACTTGTGCAACGTAGGGAGACCCCATCTCCACCAAAAAAAATAATAAAAATAACGGTGTGGCGGCATGTGCCTATGGTCCCAGCTACTCAGGAGACTGAGGTAGGATCAGCTGAGCCTGGGAGGTCAAGGCTTCAGTGAGCTGAGATCACACCACTGCACTCTAGCCTGTGACAGAGCAAGATCCTGTCTCTAAAAAAAGAAAACAAAAATGACAGCAGAGCCAGGACAGTCCCTAGGTGCGGTGGAGCAGGTGCCAGGCCCCAAGCTCCCGGGTGGGATTTGAGGGTGGGTCTTGGTGTATTTCCTGCATTTTGGGGGGACTAGGAAGGCAGCCTGTTGGCTGATAATGACCATAAAGCTCCCTTTCAGGAGGTGGAGATCGCCAGTGTGGACGCCTTTCAGGGACGCGAGAAGGACTTCATCATCCTCTCCTGTGTGCGGGCCAACGAGCACCAAGGCATTGGGTTTTTAAATGACCCCAGGCGTCTGAACGTGGCCCTGACCAGAGCAAGGTAGGGAGGCTGCCTGCTGTGTGCTGCCTAGCCGCTCTCATCAGTCCCCACTTCCCAGGGAATTTGGGGCTAGGGTTGGGGGTTGCCAGGGCCAGAGGTCAGAGGGCTCTAAGCAGCAGTTGAGAAACGATGTCTCACTGGAGAGATCTTTGTTTCCGTGTCCTGGGGGTTTGCTGTGGCCCCTGTGCCTCAGCCCAGCAGGACGTATCTTTCT
Organism: Piliocolobus tephrosceles; assembly: GCF_002776525.5. NCBI lineage: Eukaryota > Metazoa > Chordata > Mammalia > Primates > Cercopithecidae > Piliocolobus > Piliocolobus tephrosceles. The sequence goes on along the minus strand of NC_045454.1, from coordinate 34,282,293 downwards.
AGGCCCTTCTGGTCTGATTCAGATAAATCTTGTGTGTGTCTGTCAAGTTGTTTAATCTGAGAGCCTGTAAATTTTGGTCCTGTCCACTATTTTTGGTTCTAAAATACAACTTTTGTGAACTGGCCGGGCACGGTGGCTCAAGCCTGTAATCCCAGCACTTTGGGAGGCCGAGACGGGCGGATCATGAGGTCAGGAGATCAAGACCATCCTGGCTAACACGGTGAAACCCCGTCTCTACTAAAAAAAATACAAAAAAAAAAAAAAAAAAAAA
>NC_045454.1:34230521-34281922 GCF_002776525.5 Piliocolobus tephrosceles | reverse complement strand
AAAAAAAAAAAAAAAAAAAAAAAAAAAAAAAAAAACTAGCTGGGCGAGGTGGCGGGCACCTGTAGTCCCAGCTACTCGGGAGGCTGAGGCGGGAGAATGGCGTGAACCCGGGAGGCGGAGCTTGCAGTGAGCCGAGATCACGCCACTGTACTCCAGCCTGGGTGACAGAGCGAGACTCCGTCTCAAAAACAAACAAACAAAAAAAAACAAAACAACTTTTGTGAACTGATGATAGCAGAAGGGATCCATTCTGTCATCCCACATACAACTAGACATCAGGCTGGGCACGGTGTCTCACGCCTGCAATCCCAGCACTTGAGGCCGAGGCGGATGGATCACCTGAGGTCAGGAGTTCTCAACCAGCCTAACCATGGTGAAACCTGTCTGTACTAAATACAAAAAAATTAGCCAGGCGTGGTGGTGCATACCTGTAATCTGAGCTACTTGGGAGGCTGAAACAGGAGAATCGCTTGTACCTGGGAGGCAGAGATTGTGGTGAGCCGAGATTGTGCCATTGCACGCCAGCCTGGGCAACAAGAGCAAAACTCTTGTCTCCAAAGAAAGAAAGAAAAAAAATCTAGACAACAAGGACCCATTCACCAGCTGGAAGTTCGGGGGGCCTGGCCCGTGGCTCCACCCAGCATAGGGAGAGAACCTGGCACTTCTTCAGGCTCACATACGCAGTAGTCCTCCTGTAGGTCACCATGGCTTTGTCATTGGTACTTCCTCTTTCTAAGGCGTGCTCTTGTTTGGTGGGCGGTATTGGGTGGGTCCCCCCACAGCTGCGTGAGGTGGGCTAGAGGAGCTGGGCATCGGGTCAGTGCCCCAGCCTGCCAGGGACCCTGTGGGGCCACCTGTGCCCTGGTGCCTAGAAGGCCGACTCTCTTGACAGCGGGTCTTGTCTCCAAACCTATCCACCCAGCCAGGTGTCTGCCATGGGGCTGCTTAGAGTCGGCCACAAAATCAACCCGTGTGCAGGGTCAGTAGCTTGGCATTGGGCTCTGGGGCCTGTCCCTGTGGCTGGCAGCCTGCCTGCTGCCTTGGCTTGCATGGTCCACACCTTTCTTGCCTTGGATTTGGGTTGTGAGTGAATGCAGCCTTGCCTCTTGGACCGTCCCGTGAGACGGGCCGCTCTCCACCTGCGTCCTCAGCACTGCACCCTTGTTGCAGGTACGGCGTCATCATCGTGGGCAACCCGAAGGCGCTGTCGAAGCAGCCACTCTGGAACCACCTACTGAACTACTACAAGGAGCAGAAGGTGCTGGTGGAGGGGCCGCTCAACAACCTGCGCGAGAGCCTCATGCAGTTCAGCAAGCCGCGCAAGCTGGTCAACACCATCAACCCGGTGAGCGTCTGCACAGGACAGCAGGGCAGCAAGGAGAAACCCGGGCCTGAAACACTGCTGGGAATATGCCATCTTGGCCCATGTGGCTGTGAGCTGAGGGAGGGCTCTCCTAGGGGAGGATGGGCCAGCCCACTTCCTGTCTCCCAAGCCGTGTGTGGCATTTTTGGCTCAGGGCCGCTGAGTCCTGGGTGGCCTGTGGGAATTGGGCTCAGGGCTGCTGTGCTGCATGCAGCAGCCTGGGACCTGGGACACCGGGAGTTGGAAGCTTTTCAAGCCCGGGGTGCCCTGGTGGTGAGGGAATATGAAGCTTCCTGAGCTGAGGCCCAAGGGTCAGCATCAGCCCAGGTCTGCCGAGGAGGGCAGGTGAGACCCAGAGGCCATGAGATAGCAGCTCTCTCCTGTCTCCAGGGAGAGCCCCTGGCACAGTGTCAACACCCCACAGCTGCATGCATACCTGCTGCCTCCCAGGCCACCCGGCCCATGGGAAGTTGTTCCTTCTGTTGAGATGACAAATTCCTCACCTATCTAAACCTTCGCAGGGAGCCCGCTTCATGACCACAGCCATGTATGATGCCCGGGAGGCCATCATCCCAGGCTCCGTCTATGATCGGAGCAGCCAGGGTGAGTCGCTCGGCAGGAGACCCGGCCGGCCCCTTGTCCTCACACCAGGATGTTGGCTGTTCCCATGGCTGAAGCTTTAGGTGCCCCACCTTACCTCCCCATCGAGGGCGGGGCCTGGCTCCCTTGTCCTCCCCGCCCCCAGGGCATCTCTAGCCCCAGAGCACCCCTGGGGCGTTTGTCTTTAGCCAGAGTTTATTCGTTTGTGTTTCCTGGTGATCAATCTAGTTAGCTTTTTCTTGCCTTTTGGTAGAGCAGGGACTACATGTAGTACAAATAGAATATTTTCATTAAAAAGGATTTTTTTTTTTCCTTTGGTAAATTCAGGGTGATTTTCATTTATTTTTTATGTTTAGAGACGGTCTCGCTATGTTGTCCAGGCTGGTCTCAAACTCCTGCCTGAAGCATTCCTCCCGCTCAGCCTCCCAAAGTGCTGGGATTACAGGCGAGAGTCACTGCACATAGCCAATTTGCATGGAGGGTTTTGTTTGTTTGTTTGTTTTGGTTTTTTTTGAGACAGTCTTGCTCTGTCGCCCAAGCTGGAGTACAGTGGTGCGATCTTGGCTCACTGCAACCTCCACCTCCCAGATTCAAGCGATTCTCCTGCCTTGGCCTCCCAAGTAGCTGGGATTATAAGCACCCACTACCACGCCCAGCTAATTTTTGTGTTTTTAGTAGAGACGAGGTTTCGCCATGTTGGCCTGGCTGGTCTCAAACTCCTGATCTCAGGTGGTCCACCCACCTAGGCTTCCCAAAGTGCTGGGAGTACAGGCTTGAGCCAATACACCCGGCCCCAATTTTCAGATCTGTGTAGGCCAGTGATTCCCAGCAGGTTCTTCTGGGGGAAGGTGCCTGCCCAAGCACCCAGCCCCAGGCTGGCTGCTGTAGTCAACATGGAGTCCCGCGAATCTGCATCTTCAGCCTGGGCAGAGCCGGGACAGATGTGCAGCTCCGACTGACTGGCTGGTGGGGTGGGTGGGGCATCGCCGGGGTTTGACACCTGCTGTGTTCCACTGTGATTTGCAGGCCGGCCTTCCAGCATGTACTTCCAGACCCACGACCAGATTGGCATGATCAGTGCTGGCCCCAGCCATGTGGCTGCCATGAACATTCCCATCCCCTTCAACCTGGTCATGCCGCCCATGCCACCGCCTGGCTATTTTGGACAAGCCAATGGGCCCGCTGCAGGTGAGCATCCATGGCGGCGGCCGGGTGTGGCCCTCCTGAGAGCTCTCGAGGGTGTGCTTGTTTGCGAGGCCCTGGCCTCCTTGGGATCATCCTGGACTGCTGTCTTTCAGGCCGAGGCACCCCAAAAGGCAAGACTGGCCGTGGGGGACGCCAGAAGAACCGCTTTGGGCTTCCTGGGCCCAGCCAGACCAACCTCCCCAACAGCCAAGCCAGCCAGGATGTGGCATCACAGCCCTTCTCTCAGGGCGCCCTGACGCAGGGCTACATCTCCATGAGCCAGCCCTCCCAGATGAGCCAGCCCGGCCTCTCCCAGCCGGAGCTGTCCCAGGTGAGCCCGCCCCACGCACAGAGCCCTCTTGGAGCCCTGGGACAGGACTTGCCAGAGTGAGAGAGGGGCTATGCACCTGGAACATTCCCTCTGAAGAGCCCCAGAGAGCTGGGGCTGGCCCATGTCCACTGTCTGAATTACCTGTCCCTGGGCTAGGGTCATCAGAGTGGGTCTCCTGGGTCTTAATTTGGGGACGGATTTTCCATTCTCTGGGGCTGCTGAGGGCTGGGTGGACGTGAGCACCCTTGGCCTGTGGCTTGCTTACCTCCCGACTTTGTCTTTCAGGACAGTTACCTTGGTGACGAGTTTAAATCACAAATCGACGTGGCGCTCTCGCAGGACTCCACGTACCAGGGAGAGAGGGCGTACCAGCATGGCGGGGTGACGGGGCTGTCCCAGTACTAAAAGGCAAGCCCCCCTGGAGCAGGCCTGGCCCCATCCCAGCCTCCAGGAGAAGGATGGGAGGGGCTCTCCCCAGGGAGCTGCCCTGGAGGGGTGGTATCTGGAAATGCGTGCTGTCCCCAGTGGGGTCACAGGCCCCCAGGGCCAGCTTGGCCTGTGCCCTTTACCACCAGTCAGGGTGGCTCCATGTGTTGCCCAGTCACAGCCCCACACTCCCCTTGAAAGAATTCTAGGGCTCCCCACGGAAAGGGATGTGGAGGCACCCCACCCTACCCCATCCTGGCGGGTAGCCCTCTGCTTGCAGGACCTGTTTCCTCATCAGAGTGGGGGAGAGCAGCTTGAGCTCCCACTCGCTGTCCTGTGTGCTGGGTACCTGTGGGGCTCGGGGTCTCACTGCCTCCTGCCCTTCTCCCTCCTGACAGGTGGCGGCGGAAGAGCTAAGCAACGTGGCTTAGTCCATCAGCATCTTATTCTGGGTAATAAAAAATAAAAATAAACGGATACCTGTTTTCCACTGCTAAAACTGAAGCACCACTGTGTGAGCGACAGGAAGGGAGAGCGCACGAGGGAGAGGAGCCGAGGCCGAGCGCCCCCTGCTGGCCCGCGGCGGCGAGGAGCAGAGGGAGCGGAGGAGGGGCCGGCCCGCGGGAGCCGCCGCCACCAGGAGGCCCCGCTCCGTCCCACCGGGGCTGCGGCCAGGGCGGAGGGAGGAAGACCCTCATCTCAGAGTAGCCCTTTCCTCTGTTCTTTTATTTCTTTTTCTCTTTGATTGAAAGGGGACTACGTCTTAGCAGGAAAAAACTTCGCATTTCTGTGCCCGAGCAGGCTCCTTGCAAAGACGGCGGCGCGCGGGGCAGAGCCCCGGGAGGGCGCATCTGTCCATGCCTACCAGACGCGCCGAGGTCGCGCTGCCTGTGTTCTCCGAGGGCCTTCATTTAAAGAAAATAAGGGTGTTTGGGGTTTTTCTGTTTGTTTTTTTCAAAATTCTTTTAAAGGAGTACTGAAGAATACTTTCCTAAGTTTGTCTCTAAAATCTTAGCGGTGGACCTGGGAGATGTGAGAAGTTTCCAGAAACAGTTTGAACAAGCCAGCGCCACTGGAGAAGAGGAGCAACACCTGTGCCGCGGCCTGGAGGAGGATTTTTGTTGCTGGTTTTAGCTTCCGGTGGCTTCTTGCTGCGGGGCATCGGGCCTCTGGGGTAGCCGCCCACCGAGCCTGGAAGCTGCTCGTTCTCCACTGGACTCAGAAGCCAAGCCGCTTCCCGCCCGGACTCGGCGCAGGACCCCGCACCTGTGAGGAAGGTGCTTTTGGCCCCATTGCTAGGGGCCTTGGCTAGGACTGGCCCTGTGGCCAGGGGGTGAGAAGGTGGCTGTTCCCGGATCGACGGCTTTTTTCCCGGGGGCCTTTGGAAGATTTGGTGAAAGGACAAGAGGGCCTGTCCCTGTCCCCAGGAGGTACCGACAGTCCCTGTACTGGTTAGACACACGGAGCGCTGCACACCGAAAGCCCAAATTGGGAGCTCTGCCTGCCAGCAGTTTTGCTGAGGGGGTGATCGCTGCTTCTAGGGGGTAAGGAAACAAGTTTGAGGAATTACTGCGTTCTGTGTGAAGGGGCTGGGGGGTGTGGTGTCGTTGGCAGAGGGTCATTTTAGTTAGGAGAGCTGCCGCAGCCCCTCGAACCCCTGGCTTGGGGTGTCATTCCGCCTGGCGGCCAGGCTTCCAGCCTGCCCTGGCCCGGGCCTGCGGCTGTCACTGGCCCTGAGCTGAACACTTCCAGATTCCAGCTTCTACATGGGACAGACGGGGACGCACAGGCCACCTTCCTTCTGGCAGGGACTCTTATTTATTCCCATTGCTCTAGGGCTTTCGGTTTCCCCTTCTTCCGGTAGGCTGCGTAGAGGCATGCACCACGCACCGGGTAGGCTTCTGCGGTGACCCCGCGGCGGCCTGAGGGACGCTGCCTGCCCCATCCCGGCTGTTGGGCTGGGCCGCTTTGCCTCTGCTTCGCCCTGTGCTGTGTTCTCCAGCTTTGTAGCAGCGGCCTTGACAAACCCAGGCGCACCGTACCAAGGCAATGTAACTTTTGATTTTCGGTCAATTTAAGTTCTTTTGTCACCAATAAAATATTAAACAGTTTTGCCTTCACACCAAGGATTGGATAAACTGCAGGGGGTGGGGGGTGTTGGGGGCGGGGGGTTCCCTGGCTGAATGAGGGGTTGGGGTGTGAAGGAGGCCAGAGGGAGACAGGCAAAGCCCAGAAAGGGCAGGTCTGCTTTGCAGGACTGAAGAAGAGCGACCCCTGCCCCTGGGCCCCTCCCGTGGGCAGCACCTGGGCCTGTCGGGACGACTCCAGGGAGTGGCGGGTTAGGCCTCGGGTAAGTGACCTGGAAGTGGAAAGGCCTCTCCGATCACCAAGACCGAGGGGCGCCCTCCCCAACCCCAGGCAAAGGAGTCCAAGGAGACCAGCAGAGCAGACCACGCGACGTTTATTGTTGGGCCCGCGTCCTCGCCCGCCCCGCGTTAGCGGCAGCCGCACTCGTCCACCACCATGTCCTCATACTGCCGCAGCACCACGTTGTCACTGTTGTCAAAGAAGAGCACGGAGATGGGTGACAGGCGCGCGGGCACGCAGCAAGGCAGGTCGGCGGCTCCCGGGGCGGCCGCGTGCATGAGCGCGCGCAGCACAGCGTGGTTGAGCGCGGGCGGCCCCCCGGACCCCGACAGCGTGACGGGGAGTGCGCACTGGCCCTGGCAGTAGTTGGCCAGGAAGCCACGCGGCGCAATGACCCAGCGGTGCCAGCCCACCTCGCGGAAGCTCACGTACAGCCGCCGCGCGCGACAAGCGCCCCCGGGGCCGCCGCCCAACACGGGTTCGGCGTCGCGCCGCGGCCGAGCCAGGGGGTGGCACAGGCGCGGGTCAAGGGTCACCAGTAGCAGCGAGGCCTCGGCCAGGCGCGCACAGGCGGCAGGGGCCCGGGGGCGCAGCGCCAGCGCCAGGCGGAGGCTGCTCGGCCATGAGGTGTTGTTAGCCCAAGCGGTGCCCAGCAGCTCCGCGCGCACTGGCGGCCCCAGGGCGGGCACCAACTGACGGAGCAGTACCGGCCCGGGGCCCGCGCCCACCCCCTGGCCCGCCTGCGACACGCTCAGCTCCCAGCCGCCTTCCGGGGCCGCCGCTGCCGCGAAACGCATCTCCAGGCGGGCCCGGCTCGGGCGCTCAGCGGGATCCACAGCCGACAGGTCGAAGACGACTGTCCACTCAGGGCAATGCCCCACAGCCGAGGCAGGCTCCGAGGCCCGGGTGGGCGCACCTGGGGAGGTAGGGACAGGACTTGGCTCGCGCTGCGTCCCCGGCCTGCCCATCGGGTCTTGGTTAGGGACAGGGAGGAAGGTGAACGCTGGGGCTCGGGACGCAGTCTGTAGGAAGGGTGTGAAGCGGTAGGGTGGGCTGATGGAGTGGGGGCAGGGCATGAGTCCCAAGGAAAGCGCCCTGCGGGGTGCGGGGGGTGGTGGGCTGCCCTCGGTGGGGAACATAGGAGGGTGGGGTGGCCGAAGTGGGAGACATGAGCCAGAGCCTGGGCCCCTGGGTTAGCTATGCTAGGGTGTGGGGGTGGCATCTGCAGGAAGGCATTACATAGTGTCAAGCGGCGGGGGTGGGGATGGGGTGGGGGCAGGGCTTCAGCATCAAGCAGGGGGACTGGTCTTGGGAACCCCCTGACGTGTCCCCGGCGTGCAGAGGATGAGGAAAGGGTAGGGTGCGGTGGCCGAAGTTGCTAGCAGCCTGGACAGGGCGGCTGGGGACCTTCGGAGTCGCTCGGGCATCCCCAGGCCACTCTCCAGGCTCGCCCCGCAAGGTCTGGCCTCCAGGACCAGTGCCCCCAGCGAAAGCCCCACTCACCGCGGTCCGGGATGTGGCGCACGATGTTTCCGGCGACCCCCAGCTCCTCCACGTGGCACGGTTGCAGGGTGACCCCTGGGGACATCCGCCGCGAGCCAGACCTGGTCTCCTGGGGGTCCCGGCGTCGAAACAGGCGCCACATGACCGGGGGAACTGGCCGGAGCCTGGGGGTGCCCTGGGGCGCATCGCGCAGCCCGAGAGCCTGGAGCAGGGCGGCGGCTGGGCCTGGAGGGACCGAGGCGCGGGTCGGGGGTAGCGAGGGCAGCAGGGGGACCAGGAGGAGGAGGAGGAGGTGTTGGCCGCCGGGACCTTGCCGCGGCGGTAGCATCTTCCTCCCAGGTGATGGCCAGAGAGTGCACAGGGTCCACCGCGGCCGGGGACCAGTGGGCTGAGGGCGGGGTCGGTGTTCCCTGAGGGGCGGGGTCCTGGGGGGCGTGGCCGGGGAATGGAGGCAGGATGAGGGAGCGGGGGTCCCAGGGGAGGTGGCCACGGCCCTAGAGGCGTGGAGTTGGAGAGGGTGGAGGAGCGCCAAGGATGGGGGGCGTGGCCGGGTCCACGGGGGCGGGGCCGAGGGATTCAGAAGCGCTTGTCCTTCACCAGGCCGTTCCTCAGTGGCTTCCTGGGGGCCAGAACCAGCGTAGGTTAGCCTGGGAGCCCCACGCGGCCGCCTGGCCCTCTTTCCTGCTTCTTCCCTGGCCATTTCACACCCCCCAGCTCCTCTTACCCGACCAGGCCCGGGCCTCGCCTTGTGGCTTCCTCCTCGCCTTCACCCTGCCCCGTAGGCATGTATGTCCCTCCTGTAACCTTGGTACTTCCTCCTTGCTTCCCTCTCCCCAGTTAAACCTTACTTTTCCCCTCCTCCCTGCCTCTCCAGGCCGCTGCAGGGCAAAAGCCACGCACCAGCCTGGGCCTGACCACTCCACTGCCTCTGCAGTGGGACCCTGCACGATCCTCCTCTCCTCTGCCACCCACCCCACGAAGACTCGTCCTTGGCTCCAGTGGCCCTGGCTGGCATCTGCTGTCCGCCTACTTCCCTCTTTTTTTTTTTTTTTTTTGAGACAGGGTCTTACTCTGTGGTCCGGGCTAGAGCTGTGGCATTATCATAGCTGGCTGTAGCTTCAACCTCCAAGGCTCAATGGATCCTCCCATCTCAGCCTCCAGAGTAGCTGGGATTACAAGGGCACGCCACTACTCCCAGCTTTTTTTTTTTTTTTTTTTGAGACAGAATTTTGCTCTGTTGCTCAGGCTGGAGTGTGGTGGCACAATCTCAGCTCAATGGAACCTCTGCCTACTGGGTTCAAGCGAGCCTCCTGCCTCAGCCTCCCGAGTAGTGTGGTGGCACCTGCTAATTTTTTATTTTTAGTAGAAAGGATTTCACTCTATCACCCAGGCTGGTCTTGAATTCCTGACCTCAGGTGATCTGCCCACCTTGGCCTCCCAAAGTGCTGGGATTACAGGCGTGAGCCACAGTGCCTGGCCCCAGGTAACATTTTTATTGTTTGTTGAGATGAGGTCGCTATGTTGTAGAGGTGAGGTTGCTATGTTGCCCGGGCTGGTCTCAAACTCCTGGGCTCAAGCATTCAGCCCGCCTCCACCTCCCAAAGGGCTTTTGTCACTTTCATTTGCTCTTCTCTTAGGCTGAAGCTCAGCTTCTCTGCATGCATTCCACAGCCAACTGGCTGTCCCCATCGATGGCTGTTGGTCTTTATCTGAGAGGAGATAAGCCCTGCTTGGACCTCCCATCTGTCACTTGTCTTCTGACTTTGCCTGCGATGCTTGAGACCGTGAGTGGTGTTTCTTCATTCACCCTTGTGGCTTCTCGATCCTTCCCATAAACAAACCTCCATGACACACTCTCCCCTTTTGGCTCTGGGATGACTCCAGGGATTCCATTTCTGCATCGACACCTTTGGTACAAGGTGGGGGTTTGCTCTGAGGCTTACGAGAAACAAAGACACGCCCTCACTGTGTTTTCCAGAGGGCCCCCACGCTTTCTGTTCCTGCTCTCCAGGATGGTCTTTAGTATTTGCCAAAGGTTTTAAGGTCTTAGGTCAGTTTCTCCACTCAGTTCCCACAGAGAGTATAGATTCCTCTAATGGTAAAGTTTAGCATCCTCGGTGATGGGTGCCCCCGCCCTGGGCCTTTTTATCAGAGCTTTCCTGCTGATTCTTGTTTGTTTTTTCTGCACAAGCTTCAAAGTGTTCTTTACCCACTCAGAAACAGCTGTCAGTATTTGCCTTTTGGGGTGTGGGTGGGGGTGTACCCACCTTGGGGGAGACAGCTTTTCTGGTTTTTTTCTTGTTTTTTTTTTTTTTTTTGAGATGGAGTCTTGCTCTGTCGCCCAGGCTGGAGTGTAGTGGCGCAATCTCAGCTCACTGCAACCTCCGCCTCCCAGGTTCATGCAATTCTCCTGCCTCAGCCTTCCAAGTAGCTGGGACTACAGGCATTCACCACCATGCCCGGGGTAATTTTTTTTTTTTTGAGACAAAGTCTCGCTCTTGTCCCCCAGGCTGGAGTGTGATGGTGCAATCTCGGCTCACTGCAATCTTTGACTCCTGGGTTCAAGCGATTCTCCTGCCTCAGCCCCCCGAGTAGCTGGGATTTTAGGCGCCTGCCACCACGCCTGGCTAATTTTTGTATTTTTAGTAGAGATGAGGTTTTACCATGTTGGCCAGGCTGCTCTAGAACTCCTGACCTCAGGTGATCCACCCACCTCGGCCTCCCAAAGTGCCTGGGATTACAGGCGTGAGCACCACACCTGGCCAATTTTTGAATTTTTAGTAGAGACGGGATTTCACCATGTTGGCCAGGCTGGTCTCAAACTCCTGACCTCAGGTGATTCGTCTACCTCAGCCTCTGAAAGTGCTGAGACTTAACGGGTGTGAGCCACCATGCTCGGCTGAGATGGCCTTACTTTGATTGACACCTTTCAGTTTCTATCCGCCACTGTGGGGAAAAGAGTCAGAGGGAGGTTACAGAGAGAGAAGGATGATACAGGCACTTTCTAGATGTTTCTTCATAGATGAGGAGAGGGAGACAGAGGAGAGGGGCCCCTTGAGGTCTTGCAAGTGTTTTGCCCCAAATTGCTGTCAACACCGATATGCTAGTGTTCCAGAGAGGGAGTCTGGGGTGAAACTGGGGGCTGATTTGGGATATTTTAGAAGATGCTGGAAATGTCAAACACGGGAGCTGGAGAATGGCACTCAGGGGAGCTCTGTGGGTAGGAGAGAAATGTGGGAGTTGGTGTGGATGAAGTGTGGGCAGAGAAAGGGCCCCAGAAGAGGAGGCCAGTCAGGAGGCCAGAGAGACAGAGCAGAAGTGCAGGGCAAAGAAAGGGCTTCAAGGGCCAGGCACAGTGGCTCACACCTGTGATCCCAGCACCATGGGAGGCCGAGCCAGGTGGATCACCTGACTCTAGGAGTTCGAGATCAGCCTGGGCAACACAGTGAGACCCCATCTCTACACAAATTGTGCAGTGAGTCAAGATCTCACCACTGTACTCCAGCCTGGGTGACAGAGCAAGGCTGTCTCAAAAAAAAAAAAAAAAGAAGAAGAAGAAGAAAAAGGGGAGGGGCCTCTTTGGGGTTAGCACCAAGAGAGCCACAGGGGAGCTGGATAGGAGCGGTCTTGGGGATGGGGGGAGGAAGACTGGGTACAGCTGGGTTTGAGGAGCACCCAGGAGGATCTAGGAATTCTGCTACAAGGGCGGGGAACAGGCTGATGAGGCCAGTGGCGGAGAAGAGCAGAGAGAGCGCGCATTCTCTCCTGGGTTGAAATGACCTTGAACAGGCAAGTTAGGTGGACATCCCTAGCCTCAGAGAGAGGGGGACTGTCGTTCACTGTAGCAGCAGGTGGACGCCCTCACCCGGCCACTGCTGCTTTCTTGGGGACATGTTGGCCAGATTATCAGTGCAGGAGATAACGATGATGGGGACAGCTGGTGCCCAGGAACCCTCAGGAGGGATGATGCTCCTACATGGGCCAGACACTGAGGCTGAAGCTCAGTTTTCTATTTTTATTTTTTGAGACAGGGTCTTGCTCTGTTACCGCAGCTGGGGTGCAGTGGTGCAGTTGTGGCTCACTGCAGCCTCAACCTCCTGGGTTCAAGCCATCCTCCAGCCTCAGCCTCCTGAAGTGCTGGGATTACAGGTGTGAGCTGCCATGCCCAGCCCAGTTTTTTAGACACTGCAGGGGCGGTGGCCGGTGCAGCAGAGGTGAAAATGGGATTTACAGAGCTTTGGTGCAAGTCACCAGAGTCAGAGAGAGGCGAGAGTCTCCCAATGGATGGCTGGTCCTGGCAGCCCCTGAGAGGGCAATGGGGGCTTTGGACAGAAGGGCTGGGTCGTGACAAGGACATGGGAGTGACCACAGGAAGCTATGGGTGTCCGTGTAGGAGAGAAGGGTACTGGCTACCCACATCACCAGGGGTCCCGCGAGGGCCATGAGGAGGACGGGGTTCAGAGGAGGGATACAGATGAGGGGTCCTGGAGGTGAGGCTGCTCAAGAAGCAGCAATGGGGTGAGGAAGAGATCAAGCCAATTAATTGCTCTCTGATTTGCTTCATGCCTCCCGAGTTATCTAAAAGTGGTTCTCAGTCTTGGTTTTCTGGAGTTCTGATCCCAATTGAATTTTCGGAACCAGGCAAAGTGGCTCATGCCTGTAATGCCAGCACTTCGGGAGGCTGAGGCGGGAGGATTGCTTGAGGCCAGGAGTTTGAGACCAGACTGGGTAACATAGTGAGATCCCATCTCTACAAAAAAATTAAAAAATTAGCTGGATGTGATGGTGGGTGCCTGTGGTTCCAGCTACTTGGGAGGCTGAGGCGGGAAGATCACTTGAGCCCAGGAGGTTGAGGCTGCAGTGAACTATGAGCCAGTGCACTCCAGCCTGGGAGCCTGGGCGACAGAGTGGAACCCTGTCTCTAAACAAACAAACAAACAAAAAAAAAAAACAAAGAAAAGAAAAAGAAAGAAACAGGCTGGGTGCGGTGGCTCACGCCTGTAATCCCAACACTTTAGGAGGCTGAGGCGGGTGGATCACTTGAGGTCAGCCATTGCCACCTTTGGAAGACTCCTTGGGGAGACCTAGCTGATCTCTGGAAAATTCCCGACTCAGGCCGGCTGCAGTGGCTCATGCCTGTAATCACAGCAGCTTTGGGAAGCTAAGGCATGTGTGGATCGCTGGAGCCCAGGTGTTTGAGACCAGCCTGAGCCACATGGCGAAACCCCATAAAAAATACAAAACTTAGCACAGTGTGGTGGTGCGTGCCTGTGGTCCCAGCTACTTGGGAGGCTGAGGCAGGAGGATCACTTCTTGGGTCCGGGAGGCTGTGGTTGCAGCCAGCCGAGATTGTGCCACTGCACACTCCAGCCTGGACGACAGAGTGAGACCCTATCTCAAAAAAAAAAAAAAAAAAAAAAAAGAATTCTCAACTCATGCTCAAAGGACAGTAAATCTAACACCCTCAAAAAGAGGCTCCTAATGCCGCATCTGCCAGAACCCATGTGACCCTGCCCCAGTCCCACTCAGTCAACACCAGCTCGAGCCAGAAGTCTTGAAGTCTTGAGTCATCTTTGATTCTTTTATTTCTGTTTCATCTACACCCAAGGCGAATCTGGTGGGTTCTCCCTTCCAAACAGGGTGGGGGGTCTGAGGCTCCTCTGCCTGGCTACAGCCCCGGATGTGTTAAATGTCTGCATCTCGCACCTCCCATTGCAAAAAACATCACGGAGCTCTGAGCCACTGCTTCCCTGAAACCATCGTTCCCAGGTCACTGATGGCCCCCACTGGCCAAATCAGAGGGCCGGCTGGTCGGCACCTTCCAGAGCCTTCCACAACCTCCTGTCCTGGCCCCTGCTCAAACACTCCTCACATTGCCTATGAGACACTGCACACCTGCTTGTCACCCAATTCGGCCTCCGTTCATCCCTGGCCCAGGCGCCTGCCTGCCCGCCCCCGGCCTGGGCTGTCTCCTTCCCCAGGACTCCTTCCTGGGTTGGACTGTCCGAGCTCCCAGCCCCAGCTCCTGTTTGGCTGGGCAGTGGGCTCCCCTGCCAGACTCGGAGGCCAGGACGTCTCAGCCCAGATGGAGCCTGGGCTCTCTCTGCGGCCCTGGGCATTCCTTCCTCCCCAGCCCCACTGCCACCGGCTCCAGTGGGGACATGGGTCGGAGGTTGTCATCCAGCCTGGTCAACAGCTACTCCTCACCACTCACAGGGCCCCAGCTCGTCCACTGCGGCCACACCAGCCACTAGGCCTGGCCCTCAGTGTCCCCACTGCCGAGACCCTGCCTGTTGCCCTGCCTGCCCCTCCCCAGCCTCTCCCTCCCCTTCCTCACTGTCCTGTCCTTCAGGGTAGTGGCCACATTGTCCACATCTTTATTGCAGTCTCTGTTTTGGAGTAGGCTTGGGGGGCAGCATCCGCGTCGGCCTCATCTGCTGCTGGGTCTTGGGGGCCTGCCCATGAGCATGCTCGGACAGGCGACACTAAAGGAGGGAATGCGGGGTGCGGGCCCCTCCACACTCACTCGGCTTTGCTGGGCTTCAGGCTTTGGGCCTCGGCCACGTCGTACTCCCGCAGGTCCTTCAGCTCGCGCACCTGGCCTGTCAACACCTTGGCTGCAAACGCCACGATGTACTGCGAGAGGGGAGGGGAGGTGCTGGTGAGAAGTAAGCCTCCCTCACCACCGCCCTGCTGACAGCCGTGTGCTCCTGTCCCAGGCCCTCCACACAGGTTGTCTGCCACCTAACGTGCCCCTCTCCGGACCTGCCTGAGGAGGGGACAGGGATGGGGACAAGGACGGGGCCGCCACTGTGGAGGAGGGCTGGGGACGACTCACCAGGAACCAGTAGAGGTTCATGAGGGTGAGCAGCAGCAGAAGCGCATTGAAGAAGAAGTAGAAGGGGATGTCAGGCACCGTGCGCAGACTGCAGTGACAGGTGGCGTACAGGACCTTGAGCGGGAACCAGTAGAGGCGGAACCAGAACCTGCGGTGGGAGGAGTCGGGAAGCCGTGGGTGGAGGGAGACCACCCAATGCCTGTCCTGTACCGTCCTGGACCCATCCTTGTCCCCTTTCCCTATCCTTGCCCACCTCTGCCCACCTGTCTCCACTCCTGCTCTGTCCTTCTCCTACCCTGCCATGCCCCGCCCACCTCACCAAGGCCCCACCTCCTTCCCTGCCCCGCCCACCTCACCAAGGCCCCACCTCCTTCCCTGCCCCGCCCCACCCCTTACCTGCCAGGCCCCACCCGCCTCACCAAGGCCCCACCTCCTTCCCTGCCCAGTCCCTCTCCTTCTCTGCCAGGCCCAGCCCACCGCACCAAGCCCCCACCTCCTTCCCTGCACAGTGCCCCCATTTCTCTGCCACATCTTGCCCACCACACGAAAGCGCTACCTCTTTCTCTGCCTAGCCCTACCCCAACCCTGCTTGGCCCCACCCCTGGCTTGCTCTGTATTAGTCTAGCTCCTCCCCTTCCATGCCTGGCCCAACCCACCTCACCAGGCCCCTCCTGTTCCTGGATCCACCCATCTCACCTGGCTTCATACCTTTTTCTGCCCAGCCCCACTCCTAGCCCAATTGGCCCCACCCTTGTCCTACTCCTTTCCTGTATAGCCCCGCCCCTTCACAGCCCCACCCAAATCATGAGGCCCCTCCCTTGCCATGCCACACCCACCTCACCAGGCCACACCTCCCTCCCTGCCCAGGGCTCCCTGCCACTCACCAGCTGAAGCCAAAGCTGAGGCAGCCCAGGTCTGCTGCCAGGGCATGCAGCCGGTGGTAGGAGCCACTGCGGGACTTGAAGTAAATGTTGAGCTTGGTGAACTCAAGCTGCACGTCACTGATATCGTGCAGGAAGAGCACAAGGATGCCCACATTGTGGTACCTGGGGGAGCAGCAGGCAGAGAGAGGGCGGCTCACATTAGGGGACCTCCACTCTGCACTAAGGCCCCCAGCACAGAGTCCCTGGGCTATACCTCAGGCTCCCCGTGGGCCTCTCCAAAACCACCCTTCCTGGCTCGCCTGCCCTGCCCATCTCCCCTTCCCAGGATGCCCTTTCCTCACTGCCCCCTACTTAGCTGTGCACCCCGCAACCAGACCCTCATCTTCCCTGCCTCAGTGTCCCCATGTGGCCCAGGGGGCTCCGTGTAAGATTATTTTTCTTTTGAGACAGGGTCTTGCTCTGTGGCCCAGGCTGGGGTGCAGTGGTGTGATCCGGCTCACTGCAGCCTCAAACTCCTAGGCTCAAGTGATCCTCCCACCTCAGCCCCAGGAGGAGCTGGGACTACAGGAGACCAACACCACACCCGGCTAATTTTTTAAATTTTTAGTAGAGACTGGGTCTCGCTATGTTGCCCAGAATGATCTCAAACTCCTGGGCTCAAGAGATCCTCCCACCTTGGCCTCCCAAAGTGCTGGGATTACAGGCGCGAGCCACTGTGCCTGGCCTTGGAAGTTCCTTGCTGGGCCCTCCTCATCTTGGTGACCTCTGACCCTCTGTGACCCCCGACTCTCACAGGCCTGGGCCACTCTGTGTCCAGATCCTCTATGAGCTTGTCCCTCACTTTGGACATCACCACCATGGTGAGACTTCCAGGTCTGGATGTAGATGCAGGAAAGGCCTCTGCCCCCAGCCCATTAGGATCCTTTTTTTTTTTTTTTTTTAACTTTTTTTTTTTTTTGAGACAGAGTCTCGCTCTTGTTACCCAGGCTGCAGTGCAATGGCGCAATCCCAGCTCACTGCAACCTCTGCCTCTCGGGTTCAAGCAATTCTCCTGCCTCAGCCTCCCGAGTAGCTGGAATTATAGGCATGCACCAGCACACCTGGTTAATTTTGTATTTTCAGTAGAGATGAGGTTTCACCATGTTGGTCAGGCTGGTCTTGAAGTCCCGACCTCTATGTGATCCACCCGCCTCGGCCTCCCAAAGTGCTGGGATTACAGGCTCGAGCCACCGTGCCCAGCCCCGTTAGGATCTTAATAAGCCCGAAGACCATCCCCTATCCTTCTGCAGAGTCTCCACCTGACAGATGCGCTGCCCGAGGGGACTGGATTCACCCTGGACATGGGGAAGTGTCTCTCACCAAGTCCCTGTTCCTTGCTCTGTCTCCCGACAGCTCCTGGGCTCCTGCCACAGGTCCTTTGCACGTGCTGTCCCCAGGACCCAGCGTGCCAGTGCCTGACGTTCAGCACCTCCCTTCACTCCTTTCAGTCTCTGCTCATCTGTCACCCCCAGACCAATGCACCTACACCTAACACATCTGAGCCAGAATTTTTTTTTTTGGAGACACAGCCTCGCTCTGTCACCCAGGCTGGAATGCAGTGGCGAGATCTTGGCTCACTGCCACCTCCGCCTCCCGGGTTGAAGCGATTCTCCCGCCTCAGCCTCTTGAGTAGCTTGGACTACAGGCACCCATCACCATGCCCAGCTAATTTTTTTATTTTTAGCAGAGACAGGGTTTCACCATGTTGGCCAGGTTAGTCTCGAACTCCTGACCTCAGGTGATCTGCCTGCCTCAGCCTCCCAAAGTGCTGGGATTACAGGCATGAGCCACTGCACCTGGCCTTTTCTCCATATTCTTATCACCTTCAAATGAACTGTTCCTTCCTTCCTTTTTTGGTTCTATCATCCGATTCCGCCCTCTAGAGAGCCTTGTCTGATAGAAGTTTCTAGAACTATGGGAATGTTCTAAACCTGTATTGTCCAACATGGGAACCACCGGCCACTTGTGGCCAATGAGCCCTTGAACTGTGGCTTGTGTAGCTGAGGAATGGAATGGGGGCTTTTAAAAATTATTTTTTAAACTAACCAGACGTGGTGGCTCACACCTGTAATTGCAGCACTTTGGGAGGCCTCGGCAGGTGGATCACTTGAGGTCAGGAGTTTGAGTCCAGCCTGGCCAACGTGGTGAAACCCCGTCTCTACTAAAAATACAATAATTAGCCGGGTGTGATGGCATACACCTGTAATCCCAGCTGCTTGGGAAGCTGAGGCGGGAAGATTGCTTGAATCTGGGAGCCAGAGGTTGCAGTGAGCCAATATCATGCCACTGCACTCCAGCCTGGGTGACAGAGCAAGACCCTGTCTCAAAAAAATAAGTAAATAAATAAATAAAATAAAGTAGTTTTAAAAATTTATTTCTTTCTTTTTGAGATGGAGTCTTGCTCTGTCGCCCAGGCTGGAGTGCAGTGGCACGATCTCGGCTCACTGCAAGCTCTGCCTACCAGGTTCACACCATTCTCCTGCCTCAGCCTCCCGAGTAGCTGAGACTACAGGCGCCCGCCACCATGCCCAGCTAGTTTTTTGTATTTTTAGTAGAGACGGGGTTTCACTGTGGTAGCCAGGATGGTCTCGATCTCCTGATCTGCTCGCCTCGGCCTCCCAAAATGCTGAAATTACAGGCATGAGCCACCGCGCCCGGCCTAAAAATTGATTTATTAGAGACAGGGTCTCCCTATGTTGCCCAGGTTGAACTTAAACTCCTGGGTTCAAGTGATCCTCCTGCCTCAGCCTCCTAAGTAGCTGGGGGACTGCAAGCATGAGTCACTGCTCCAGGAGTTTTACTTAAGTTTAATGAAAGTTGAAAGGGCTGCCTCTTTGTTGCTCTATTATTTGTGGGCCGTGGCTACTCCATTATTGCAGCTAGGGCAGCTAGTCCCATAGAAATAGTAGATGAGCAGTGTATTTCATTTTAAAGTTTCCATCAGCCACATTTAACGAGAGGGAAAAGAACAAGTAATATTAATTTTAATAAAGGATTCTAATTAATTCAACATATCCAAAATATTGCCATTTCAATATGGAGTCGAGATAACAAGGCCAGGCGTGGTGGCGCACGCCTGTAATCCCTGCACTTCAGGAGGCTGAGGTGGGAGGATCACTTGAGCCCAGGAGGTCCAGGCTAAAGTGAGCTATGGTCACGCCACTGCACTCCAGCCTGGGTGACAGAGCGAGACCTTGTCTCAAAAAAAAAAAAAAAAAAAAAAAAAAAAAAGAGAGAGAAATAAAAGGGTGGATAGGATACTTTCACTCTTGTTTGTATACGAAGGCTTTGAAGCCGGGGTGGATTTTATGCACACAGCATGGTGAGGTTTGGACAGACTCCATCTGAAAGGCTCAGTGATGGCCGTGGTTGGTTCTGGAACATCAGGGTGCGTCAGCTGCGTTCACAGCCATGCCCCCATTGCTTGGGCATGGTAGGTGCTCAGGAACTCCTGGGTATGTGACCTGGTTGGTCAAGGGCAGCGTCTGAGGAGCTGGGTGGGTGAGTGGGGTGGGGTGGCTATGGCTCTCAGGGCCTGTTTCACTCCATCCCTGCGGAATCTCCCTCAGGAATCTCCAGGCCACATTCCCTCCTCGGCCCTCCTCCCTCTGGCCTGTGCCCTTGTTGGACCCCTGAGCACTCTGACCTGATGTGATCCCCTCCACGGCCGCCTCTGTGCCCCGTGGCAACATCATCAGCCTCCGCACTGTGTGGGCTGTGCCTCGGCCCCCTGCCACCCAATCCTGTCCTTACCGGAAGGCGTAGGAGGAGACGATGAGGATGAGAGTGACCACGTGATGGACCAGCATGACCACCGAGTCCTTGCGCCAGGTGTCCATGTACAGCGTGGCGTAGATGGAGTGGCCATAGAAGCTTCCCTGGAGCAGGTAGGCGGCTGCGATGTCCCGCGGCACCGCCATGCCCGGCATCCAGTCTGGGGAGAGCCAAATCTCGCAGTCAGGGGCCTGAGAAACCTCTAGACAACCCCACCACGACCCAGTGACACCCTCCAAGCCACACGTGTCCTCCCAGTACACGGGTAACCATGCGTGTCTGACTGCTGGCTTTCCATTCCCAATTCTTCTTCTTATTATTATTTGAGGAGTCTCCCTCTGTCATCCAGGCTGGAGTGCAATGGCGCGATCTCAACTCAGCTCCCTGCAACCTCCACGTCCTGGATTCAAATGATTCTCCTGCCTCAGCCTCCTGAGTAGCTGGGACTACAAGCGCATGCCACCAAGCCTGGCTAATTTTTTGTATTTTTACTAGAGGTGGGGTTTCACCGTGTTAGGTGTTAGGATGATCTCGATCTCCTGACCTCATGATTCGCCTGCCTCAGCCTCCCAAAGTGCTGGGATTACAGGGTGAGCCACTGCACCCGGCCATTTTGTTGTTGTTGTTGTTTTTTGAGACAGAATCTCGCTCTGTCACCAGGCTAGAGTGCAGTGGCACTATCTCAGCTCACTGCAACTTCCACCTCCCAGGTTCAAGTGATTCTCCTGCCTCAGCCTCCAGAGCAGCTGGGATTACAGGCACCGGACACCACGCCTAGCTAATTTTTTTGTATTTTTAGTAGAGACGGGCTTTCGCCATGTTGGACAGACTGAACTCGAACTCCTGACCTCAGGTGATCCACCCGCCTCAGCCTCCCAAAGTGCTGGGATTACAGGCGTGAGCCACTGCGCCCAGCCTGGAGGGATTTTTATTTTAGGAAGAGTTTTGGGTTTCTAGAAAAATTGTGCAGATAGGACAGAAAGTTCCTTTCTCTCTTCTGCCCCAGCATACCCACAGATTTCCATTTCCCTGGCTTTAAGTGGCATATTTGCTACAAATGCTGAACTATTATAGACACATTATTAACATTATATACATTTTAAATTTTATATATATTTTTAAATAGATGGTCTTGCTCTGTCACCCAGGCTGGAGTGCAGTGGTGTGATCATAGCTGACCGCCTGGGCTCAAGTGATCCTCCCACCTAAGCCTCCTGAGTAGTAGCTGGGACCACAGGCACCCATCACCATGCCTGGATAATTTATTTCTTTTGTGATTTTTTTTTTTTTTTTTTTTTTTGAGGCGGAGTCTCGCTCTGTCGCCCGGACTGGAGTGCAGTGGCCGGATCTCAGCTCACTGCAAGCTCCGCCTCCCGGGTTCAGGCCATTCTCCTGCCTCAGCCTCCCGAGTAGCTGGGACTACAGGCGCCCGCCACCTCGCCCGGCTAGTTTTTGTATTTTTAGTAGAGACGGGGTTTCACCGTGTTAGCCAGGATGGTCTCGATCTCCTGACCTCGTGATCCGCCCGTCTCGGCCTCCCAAAGTGCTGGGATTACAGGCTTGAGCCACTGCGCCCGGCCTCTTTTGTGATTTTTGTACAGACAGAATCTTGCCATGTTTCCCAGGCTGGTCTCGAACTTCTGGGCTTAAGCAATCCTCCTGCCTTGGCCTCCCAAAGTGATGGGATTATAGGCACCCACCACCTCGCCCAGCTCAACGCCCCTTCCTGTTTTCATCTTTTTTTAAATTTTTTTTTTGAGACGGAGTCTTGCTCTGTAGCCCAGGCTAGAGTGCAGTGGTGGGTCTCAGCTCACTCCAACCTCCATATCCCAGGTTCAAGTGATTCTCCCACCTCAGCCTCTTGAGTATCTGGGATGACAGGCACCCACTACCATGCCTGGCTAATTTTTTTTTTTTTTTTTTTTTTAAGACAGGGTTTCACCATGTTGGCCAAGCTGGTCTTGAACTCCTGACCTCAGGTGATCTGCCCGCCTCGGCCTCCCAAAGTGCTGGGATTACAGGCATGAGCCACCGTGCCCGACCCCCTTCCCATCTTTACTTTAACAGGCCCCTGCCTTGTGGGTGATCTGGGCCCACTGCCTGCAAATCCCTGGCCCTGACAGAGGCGGCTGCCCATGGAGTCTTGCCGTGCCCGGGCGCACCATGCCGCCAAGCGCAGGGTCTCCCACCAAGCAGGTCCTGCCTCACCTTCCCCTCCTCCTGCTTCCTGGTGCACCTGACCCCCACACTCAGGTGATGGGGGACATCCCAGCCCACCCCACCATATCCCCCCCCCTCTCCTCAGCCACATCCCCAGGACTGCCAGACACCAAAGTCAAGGGCTATGCTCTGGACAGGCACAGTGGCTCATGCCTGTAATCCCAGCACTTTGAGAGGCCAAGGCAGGAGAGTTGCTTGAGTCCAGGAGTTCGAGACCAGCCTGGACAACATGGCGAGACGCTATCTCTGCAAAAAAATATATAAAAATTAGCCGGTTGAGGTGTTGTATGCCTGCAGTCCCAGCTACTCGGGAGGCTGAGGTGGCAGGATCACTTGAGTCCTGGAGGGAGGCAGAGATGGTGGCGAGAGCTGAGATGTTGTCACTGCACTCCAGCCTGGGAGAGACAGCTAGACTCTGTCTCAAAAAACAAACAAACAAACAACAACAACAACAAAACAGCAGGAAGCCACGCTGTGCACTGCCCATACCAACCTGGAACTCTCTGGGTTGCTCCCTGTTCTCTGGCCACTCCCTTTCTGCAGACCCCCAAGACAGACCCTCCAGCCTCCATCTGCGGCTTCCTGGCCCCTGCCTTGGTGACCTGCCCTGCAGCCCAGCTGCCTCCAGATGCCCCCATGAACCGCCTCTGCGACAACTTTCATCTCAGCCTCACCCCTTCTGCAGCCGAGTTACACTAGGACCCCCATCCAGGGTCCCCTCTTTGGTCCATGCCACCCCCACCCCGGTCCAGGCACTGCTGTCTCCTGCCCACATCTTCCCAGCGATCCCTGGCCCCCGTGACTGTCTGTCCACTATCCTCACTCGGACCTGATGGCCGTGTACACACAAACGGTCACTATGACCCAGCAAGTCCACTAAGGTGTGTGCCTGAGAATGGAAAACAGGGACTCAAAGAGATACCCTGTCCACAGCAGCACACAACCAAAAGGCAGACACAACCCGAATGTGCATCAATGGATGAAGAATAGATAGGTTACCTCCACACAGTGGAATACTATGCAGCCATGAAAAAGAATGAAGCACTGATCCATGCTACAATGTGGGTGAACCCCAAAAACATGATGCCGAGTAAGAGAAGCCAAACACAAAAGATCACACAGTGTGAGACTCCAGTGATCTGAAATGCCCGGAACAGGCAAAGCTACAGAGACAGCAAGCAGATTGGTGGCTGCCAGGGGCTGGGGTAGAGGACTGGTGAGTGACTGCTAATGGGGACGGGGTTTCCTTTTGTGGGGGATGATAATGTTCCAGAACTAGACAGAGGAGGTGGTTGAACAACACTGTGAATGGACTAAAATCTGATGAACTGTTCGCTTTAAAATCGTTAATTTTTGGCCAGGAGGCAGAGGCAGAGGAGTTGGAGACCAGCCTGGCCAACATGGCAAAACCCGGTCTATACTAAATATACAAAAATTAGCTGGGTGTGGTGGCGCATGCCTGTAATCCCAGCTACTCGGGAGGCTGAAGCAGGAGAATCACTTGAACCCAGGAGGTGAAGGTTGCAGTGAGCTGAGATCGTGCCATTGTACTCCAGCCTGGGCGACAGAGCGAGACTCTGTTTCAAAGAAAAATAAACAAATACATAAAATAAAATGGTTAATTTTTTTTCAAATTGTGGACCGGGCACAGTGGCTCACACCTGTAATTCCAGCACTTTGGGAGGCCGAGGTGGGCGGATCACCTGAGGTCGTGAGTTCAAGAGCAGCCTGACCAACATGGAGAAACCCCATCTCTACTAAAAATGCAAAATTAGCTGGGCATGGTGGTGCATGCCTGTAATCCCAGCTACTTGGGAGGCTGAGGCAGGAGAATTGCTTAAACCCAGGAGGTGGAGGTTGCAGTGAGCCAAGATGGTGCCATTGCACTCCAGCCTGGGCAACAAGAGAGAAACTCCGTCTCAAAAAAAAAAAAAAATTTTTGGCAGATTTATATGGCAAAAATGTATCATCTAAGCCATTTGTTAAGTACACATTGTTGTGCAACCATCACCAGCAGTCATCTCCATAACAATCTCCTCTTCCCCAATAGAAACTCTGTCCCCATTAAACAGTCTCTCCCCATTCCCCTCCACCAGCCCCTGGCAGCCCCCCAGCCCACTTTCTGTCTCTATGAGTGGGATGACTCTAGGAACCTCATGTAAGTGGAATCACATAGTATTTGTCTTTTTGTGATTGGCTGAAATGCCTAATTTCAAGTTACATAAATTTTACCTCAATAAAAAATGGAGGCCAACTGAGGTGGCTCACGTCTGTAATCCCAGCACTTTGGGAGGCCAAGGTGGGTGGATCACTTGAGGTCAGAAGTTCAAGACCAGCCTGGCTGACATGGGGAAACCCCGTCTCTACTAAAAATACAAAAATTAGCCAGACGTGGTGATGCACACCTGTAATCCCAGCTACTCGGGAGGCTGAGGCAGAAGAATCACTTGAACCCAGGATGCGGAGCGTGCAGTGAGCCGAGATGGTGCCACTGCACTCCAGCCTGGGCGACAGAGCCAGACTCTGTCACAAAAAAAAAAAAAAAAAAAAAGAAAAATTGGGTGAAACTCTGAAATGCCCTGATCCTCTGCATCCTGACTCTCCAGAAACATCCGAGCGTGAGCTTTCGCCCCTGGCCACCTCGCTGGATCTGTTGCCCACCTTTCCAACAGGGCCCCCCCACCCCTCCTGCAGACTTACCTCCCCACAGGATGGGGGGATGTCCTGGCTTAGTTCAGGGGTCTCAAATCTCCTCTCTTTCCTTTTGTTTTTTGAGAAAGGGCCTCACTCTGTCACCCTGGCTGGAATGTAGTGGCACAATCTTGGCTCACTGCAGCCTCAACCTCCCAGCTTCAAGCAATCCTCCCGCCTCAGCATCCCCAGGAGCTGGGACCACAGGCACGTGCCACCATATCCAGCTAATTTTATTTTTTTATTTTTCGTAGAGATGGCGTCTCACTATATTCCCAAGGCTGGTCTCGAACTCCTGGGCTCAAGTGATCCTCCCACCTTGGCCTCTCAAAGTGCTGGGATTCCAGGAGTGACCACTGCACCTGGCCTGTCCCACCTCTTCATACTCGTGTCCCACCTACTGTTGGGTCACTCAATGCAATCCCTGCCTTGTCTCCATCCCTGAATCCAGAATCTTGGTCTCCCCGATCAGCCCCCATCTCTCAAGACCCTAGCATCATCCTCACCCTCTTCCTTTCACACCACCTCTAGGGTGGCAGCAAATACTATTAGCTCTGCCTTCTAAACGTTTCTAAAATTGGCCACTTTGCTCCCATCCCCTCCCCTCAACTCAGTCCTGGTGGGAGTCCCTTCGGGCTCCAGCTCCTGCCATCAGCCCCCTCCTGGACCCCTGGGGTAGATGCCCAACCCGGGGTGACATCCCTCCTCTGCTCCCAGCCCACAGGTAAGTAACGAATCCTGACAGCAGCCTCCGAGGCCTGGAAGGCATGGCCTCCATTCATCTGAACAGAAGTCACTGCCTCTCCTGCCTGCCCCAGGCACCTCCAGGCCCTCACTCAGTCCCCTTCAGTGGGGCCACCCCATCCCTGCTAAAAACTGCCCCTCCCCACCTCCCCAACACAGCACACTGCCTCTTCTCTCCACGCAAGTTTTCTCATCCACACTTATTGATGTTGATAAACTGTGTACTTCACTGTGTGTCGCCCCTGCCACACGGCCAGCTTCATGGGGGCACAGGGCTTTCTCTGACCATTCCTAGCTGTGTCTCCGCTCTGGCATATAGTAGGCGCTCAATAAATGAGCATGGAAATAATCAGCTAACTTGTGAGTATCACTTACAAAAAGCAATTAAGGCTGGGCGAGGTGGCTCACGCCTGTAATCCCAGCACCTTGGGAAGCTGAGGTGGGAGGACTGCTTGAGGCCAGGAGTTCCAGACCAGCCTGGCCAACTTAGTGAGACCCCATCTCTACCAAAAAATACAAAAAAATTCTGTGGGGGTAGTGGCGCACACCTGTGGTCCCAGCTACTCAGAAGGCTGAGGTGGGAGGATTGCTTGAGCCCAGGAAATCAAGGCTGCAATAAGCCGTGATCGCGCCACTGTATTCCAGCCTGAGCCAAAGAGTAAGACCGTCTGAAGAAAAAAAAAAAAAGGGCCGGGCGCGGTGGCTCAAACCTGTAATCCCAGCACTATGGGAGGCCGAGACGGGCGGATCACGAGGTCAGGAGATCGAGACCATCCTGGCTAACATGGTGAAACCTCGTCTCTACTAAAAAATACAAAAAAAAAAAAAAAAACTAGCCGGGCCCAGCTACTCGGGAGGCTGAGGCAGGAGAATGGCGTAAACCTGGGAGGTGGAGCTTGTGGTGAGCTGAGATCCGGCCACTGCACTCCAGCCCGGGCGACAGAGCGAGACTCTGTCTCGAAAAAAAAAAAAAAGAAGAAGCTAGAGGCAACTCCATACCCAAAATGTTAAGAGAGGCCGGGCATGGTGGCTCATGCCTATAATCCCGACACTTTTGGAGGCCGAGGCAGGCAGATCACCTGAGGTCAGGAGTTGGAGACCAGCCTGGCCAACATGGTGAAACCTCGTCTCTACTAAAAATGCAAAAATTAGCCAAGTGTGGTGGTGCGTGCCTGTAATCCCAGCTATTCAGGAGGCTGAGGTAGGAGAATCACTTGAACCTGGGAGGTGGAGGATGCAGTGAGACGACACCGTGCCATTGCACTCCAGCCTGGGTGACAGAGTGAGACTGTCTCAGAAAAAAAAGAAGAGAGTTCAATCATGGGTCATCCGTCTAAAAGGAAAACTGAGCAACAGCTAACACCTCCCCTCTAGGGTATCAAGGTGTTACATGGGAACAGTGGCCCCATGGGTGGCACATCCACTGTACACTCTGGGCTCTGTGCCACCAGGAGCCCTCTAGGCTGTTTCCATCACATGGCAGGAAACAGCTATCCCGTCTGTCCCTGGCCCACAGCCCTGGTGGTCCTCACAGCCCCTCTGCCTCCATTACAGATGGGGTTTCCTCCATCAGCCTGCCCAGTGGCGATGCCGACCCTGCCCTGCATTCTCTGCCAGGACAAGTCACAGAGAGCACGCTGCAGTCACCTCCCTGCCCAGCCCACCCAGAACTCAGGCCACATCCATTCCAATCAATTGGACACAGCCACTTCTTATCATCTTTTTTTTTTTTTCCCCCAGAAAGGGTCTCGCTCTGTTGCCCTGGCTGGAGTGCAGTGGCATGATCTCAGCTCACTGCAACCTCCACCTACTGGGTTCAAGCAATTCTCCCACCTCAGCCTCCCAAGTAGCTGGTACTACAGACGTGTCCCACCACGCCAGGCTAATTTTTTGTAGAGATGGAGGTCTCACCATGTTGCTCCACCTGCTCTTGAATTCCTGTGCTCAAGTAATCCTCTCACCTCTGCCTCCCAAAGTGTGGGGATTACAGGTGTGAGCCACTGAGCCCAGCCCACTTCTCATTCTCATCATCTTTTTTTTTGGAAATGAAGTCTTGCTCTGTCACCCAGTCTGGAGTGCAGTGGCAAGATCTCAGCTCATCGCAACCTCTGCGTCCCGGGTTCAAGCAATTCTCCTGCCTCAGTCTCCAAAGTAGCTGGGATTATAGTCGCCACCACCACACCCGGATAATTTTTTGTATTTTTAGTAGAGATAGAATTTCACTGTGTTAGTCAGGATGGTCTCGATCTCCTGACCTCGTGATCCACCCACCTTGGCCTCCCAAAGTGCTGGGATTACAGGCGTAAGCCACTACGCCCCGCCCTCTTTTTCTCTTTTGATAAGAGACAGGGTCTCACTCTGTCTCTCACGCTGGAGTGCAGTGGCGTGCTCATAGCTTCCCTTGGCCTCTAACTCCTGGGCTCCAGCGATCCTCCTGCTTCTACCTCATGAGTAGCTGGGACCACAAGCACCTGTCACTGCCTCGTGTCTTTGTTTTAAGCAGAGCTCTCCCGGCCATCCCCTCAGGGCCCCTACCGTAGAAGACAGATGGTGGGTCGTGGAAGAAGGGGTAGTCGGTGCCAAACAGCAGGTAGGCACTGTAGCTCCAGCTGCCCAGGTAGAAGAGAAACTTCCAAGCGCTCTCGGGCATCTTGGCGGCATCTCTGGGCTGGAGGCGGCACCGCTTCGCCAGGGGCTATGGGGGAGAAGACGGGCGGGCAGCCATTGGTGCTGGGGGCCAGAGACTACACCTCCAGGGTGGGGAAACTGAGGCCCAGGGACTCCCCAGGCCGGGCAGCACTGGGAAGGCCCGTCCCCCATGCCCACAGCCACCTGGAGCATAAACAGAGCCCACAGGCACCTGCCAAGGCTAAACTTAGTGCCCAGCTGTCCGGCTGGGGCGGTGCTGGGAAGGGAGTGAGGGAGGAGGCTCCGAGGGGAGAGAAGGGGAGCAGGAGGGCTCTGAGGGCCGGGAGGGGGACACTTGGGCTTACGGTGAGGGAGACGGATGGATGCGTCAGCCCGAGGGAGTTGGGCTGGTGGGGGTGACCCATGAAGGGAACACGGAAGGGTTTATATGGTGGCATCTTGGGAAACACAGGGAGCCCCATGGGACTGAGAGAGGGGAGAGGAAGAACTTGTGAGGAAGTCGCCCCCTCAGTGGGGGAATTTGGAGAGACCAGAGACTAGAGGGCTGGGAGAGACTGGGGGGAAGGTGTGGCGGGGACATGGGAACTTGGGGACGATGAAAGGGGAGGAGGGGCTGGAGGGAGAAAGAGGGGACAGGACGCGGAAGAGGTGTCACAGGCGAGCTGTGACCCTGAGGGGGCATCGGGAGTGCAGAGGAAGCTGCTTGCTCCAAGGCAGGGGTTAGGGAGGGCGGTGGGTAGGGGGCCTCAAGCTCCCTGGGGGCGGGGCGCCAGAGCTGCCCGGCCAAGCCCCGCCAATGGACAAGTCCCGCCCCCTTCCCAGAGCCTGAGGGGGCCGGAGCCCAGAGCACCCAGCAGTTGTCATGGAGACAGCTGGAGCCCGCTCCGGTAACCCCTGGCAACCAGGCTGCTGCCAAGAAGATGAGCTTTGGAGCACCCGGCAGCCCCTCCACCCATTCTTGAGGAAGGGCGAACCTCGAAATGGGGTGAGCACCCTACCCAAGCTGGGGAGAGCCCCCGGGCTCCGCCCTGGTAGTCTACCAGCGGCCACATCCTCCTGTCCCGTGGGGGTGGGGGGCCGCATGCCCTCTTGGGCCTGGGGTTTCCCAGCTGGAAATGAGGAAGAAGGCAGGGGCAACAAGCAGGATAAAGACCATTGCAGACCCAGGAAGGGGCCCTGGACAGCCCTGTCTCCCCCTCCCACAGCAAGGGGGTGGCTGGGGTCTCTCCCCCATGTGGGTGATATGGGGAAGGGAGTGGGGAGAGTGGCAGTCAGACAACAGCCCATCCTCGACCTCACAAGGGCCAGCCTCTTCCCGGCCAGCAGAGAAAGGCCCCTTTGTTGGCGCTGGGCACACTGTCCCTGAACCCTCCAGCCAGACGGGAGGGGTGACACCAGCTGGTCCACGGGGGTGTCCAGGCCAAGCTAAAGGCCCAGACACCTTCCAACCAGCTCCTGCCACAGCGACCCCTCCCCAAGGAAGGGAGAGGGGTCAGGCGCCAATGTCACCACCATGGTCACTCTCCAGCAGGGGTGATGGTCTCAGGAGAAACTGGGGAATTCTACTGTCGCCTCTTGGAGGCAGCATAGTCCAACCCTGAAGCCCCGGGCTCCAAGGGAGCGACCACTGGAGTGGCCAGATCGCGCAGGCCTTTGCCATCCCTGGTCGGAGGGTGGCGCTGACCTCAGACAGGCACAAGGCAGCGACCGGGCAGCTCCTGCCTCTTCCCGATTGCAGCGGCCAAGCTGGCCCCGCCGCCGCACGGACCCCGCAGAAAACGGGCAGCGGACCTCGCTCCGGGCCAGGGCGCAGCCCGCATGGCAGGGACGCGCATGGCGCAGGCCGCGGTGCGCCGAGCCCTCCCTTTCCCGGTCCTGGTCTTCTCAGTGTCTGGCTCGGCCCTGCCGGAAAGAGCGCTTGGCGGCCGGAGCTATCCACCGCGCGGGGCCCCCTGGTCCCAAACTGACCGGAAAGGGCCGTGCCTCGGTCCCTCACGTCTCAAACATCCCACCTGTCTCGGGCCCCCTATGTCCCAGACTCACCCCAGCCTGGCCACACCCCCGCATCCACCCGGTTCCCCCACGCCGCACTGACTGAAGGGGGCGCGAGGCGGCCCGAGAGACCCTGTCCCGGCGCTCCAACGTCCTGGGCCTCTCCAGCCCGAGGCCCCCACCCACGTTTCGGCGACCCCTTCATCCGCAGCAGCCAGCAATGGAAGAAAGGAACGTGCCGGCGGCCCGAGGTCCCCGGTCCCGGCTTCCCCCAGTACGGGGTCCCCTCGTCCAGGACCCCCGCCACACTGACCCGAAAGAGGCGCGCGGTGGCCGCGGAGCGCAGCGCGGTCCAGCCCAGCGCTCCGAGCGCCAGCAGCAGCAGCTCGGGCGGTGCCAGGTGCGCGTGCTCAGCCAGGCCGCGGCGCGCCAGCCCCCAGCCGCAGTCCGTGCAGCCCCGCGCCGCCGCCAGCGCACTGCCCCAGCCGCGCCGCACTAGCTGCGCGTAGCTGGGCATGGGCTCCGGCCCCGTCGGCCCCGCCACGGGCTCCGCCGCCGCCATGCCGCCAGCTCGCCCGCCGTCCCCCTCGCCTGCGCCCGCCCGCGGTAGCCGCCGGAGCCGCGCGCCCCGCGTCACGCGCCTCAGCTGGGCCGGGGGCGCGCGGGCGGGAGAGCGGAGGGC
Organism: Piliocolobus tephrosceles; assembly: GCF_002776525.5. NCBI lineage: Eukaryota > Metazoa > Chordata > Mammalia > Primates > Cercopithecidae > Piliocolobus > Piliocolobus tephrosceles. The sequence goes on along the minus strand of NC_045454.1, from coordinate 34,251,634 downwards.
GGAGGGGCGGGACCGGCGCAAGCTCCGCCCCGCTGGGGGCGCGGCTGGGGGGCGGCCAGCGGGGACGCGGGGCGCCCTAAAGGTAGGCCCGCGCCCCCGCCCGTTTCCCAGCAGAAAAACCGAGGCACGGGGAGGCGGGGGCCGGAGCTGGCTGGGGGCCCGTTGGACCTGGACCCCGAGAGACTCCGCGTACCGCCCTGTCGCGCCCCCATGCCTGTCCCACGCGCCCCCCGCTCCCCCACCCCACCGCGCCGTGCCCGTGACGGGGGGCACGGGGGACACTAGCAGGCAGTCCCCTCGGCCGGCGACCCCCGCTCCTCCCGGCCCTCCAGCACGCCACGCCGGTCCCGCTCCATCGCCCCGGCCCGCTCGGACCTCACCATTCTCAGAGCCCTCGCTGCTCCTCAAGGACCCGAGGCCTGGCACGCCTTGGCACAGTCTTGGGACCATCCCGTGGTCTTCCTGCATTCAGGAGGCATAGCCTCAATGAAACATTCTCATTCTTCAAAAGGAAACGGCCCACGCGAGGGCGTTGGGAAGCGCATCTAGTGGAGACGCAGCCCTCTGCCCTACACCAGGAGCTTGACAATGGGGTTCCAGCCTGGACGCGGGGACCCTGGGCACTTCCCAGGCATCTTCTTCTGCAGGTCTGCAGAGCGGGCTACTGGGACAAACGTGTAATGGGGGCTGCTGAGATTAGGGGGTTCTCTGAGGGTCACTTGCTGCTCTGTGACCCTGGGGAACCCCGGGGGCCTCCCCAACATCAGGTTAATACAGGAGTTGCAGGGAGGCCGCAGGAGTGGGTGCCAACGTGGGAGAGACTCCCAATCTGGATTGACTATGACATCATTGGGACCACCATTAGTGACTTTCCAATGCACCGTTCATTGACAAGGCCCTGTGCCCAAAGCCCCTGAAGGCCATCAAGGAAGATACTGGTCACCTCTGTTAGGACTGCCACCTCCCCAGGCACTGCTGCACTCCCCTGCCAAATCCTAGCCCCCAGGATGTCCCCACACCTGGCCTTCAAGGTGCAGGATGCAGGGATGAGTCCTGCAGCAGCCGCACTGTCTCCCACACACCCGCACCTGACCTTCAGGGGCACAGGTGAACACACGTTCCCTTTGCCCCACACCCAGTCCCCTACAACACATCCAGGTGGCCCTGCATCTGGCCACTTCTCTGCATCTGCACAGCCTTGCCCCCACCCCCGACCACCACTACCCTCTGGGGTTCTGTCAGGTATCCTGGCTTCCTCCTCACCCCATGGAGGTGAGAAGGAGGCTGTGACACCGTTGGGCCTGTTCCTCCTCTGTTTGCAGCCCCCTGTGGCTCCCGTCCCGCTCAGGGAAAGCCCAAGTCCTCACTGGCCGCCCTCACAGCATCCTGTTTCCCTCCATCTGTGGGCTTTCTTGCTGTTCTTCCAACATGCCAAGCTCTGTCCTGCCTCAGGGCCTTTGCACTAGCTGTTCCGCCCCTCCCCCCGAAATGCTGTTCCCCTAGGTACCGGCATGCTCTTCTGTCACCTGCTTAGGCTGCCACCGAATCTGAAGTCCCACACACCCCTCATGTCTGCTTGGCACTTGTCACCATCTGCCCCTACATACATACAGCTCCTCTTTTTTTTTTTTGAGTTGGAGTCTCACTCCGTTGTCTGGACTGGAATGCAGTGGCGCAATCTCAGCTCACTGCAACCTCCGCCTCCCGGTTTCAAGAGATTCTCCTGCCTCAGTCTCCCGAGTAGCTGGGATTACAGGCGCCTGCTACCACACCCAGCTAATTTTTGTATTTTCAGTAGAGACAGGGTTTCGCCATGTTGGCCAGGCTGGACTCGAACTCCTGACCTCAAGTGATCTGCCCATCTTAGACTCCCGAAGTGCTGGGATTACAGGCATGAGCCACCGCACGTGGCCCCACTCCTTATTCTTGAATGTGGACTCCATACGGACTGGGGGCCTAGTGTGGGGGGGGGGCACGAGGCCTGGCCTGGCCTGGCCAATAGTTCAGGTCCAGCTGGAGGCCAGAGATGTGACTAGTGCCACAACCTGCCTGGCAGGCAGAGGGGGACGAGGGGAATGTGCTCTCATAGGTCCAGCCAGGCCTGTGGGGCAGCCGTGGACAGTCCCAGTCACCTCCCTCCACCCTCTCAGCCAGCATTATCTGGTCACCATGGCACCCATCGGTCATGAGAGAGGCGCCACCCGCCCACCCACTGGCCCCAGCTCAGCCTCGAATTTCTTTCTGGCGGGTCCAGCCAGGAGGCTGCCAATAGGTGGGTGCAGGGCAGGAATGGAAGGCGGCTCTGCTGGCAGCTAGGGACCAGGCACCCAAGGCTGGGCAGAGGTCAGTCTTGAGGCCGGTGTCCCCGCACCCACCCCAAGGTCTCCTCCCTCCAGGAAGCTCGGCCTGGACCCCTCCTAATGTCCCTGCCCAGGGAGTCCTCTTTTGCCACTTCCCTCCCCTACCAGGCTGGGGGTGGGGTCGCTTGCTGTCCTGCCCTGGCAACAGGAGACAGGGTCTAGTTTCAAATGAATAGGCCTGGGTGGGGCTTGGGGAAACCCTCGAGATAAGCCCAGGCTAGGCTCAGAGGTCAAAGGGCATGCATCCCCATGCAGCGCCCCTTGACCTCACAGCCTTGTGCCACCAAGGAACCTCTGCGCCAGTCATGCCCACTGCCAGGGTGCCGCTCCCGCTCCATCGCCCCGGCCCGCTCTGACCTCACCGTTCTCAGAGCCCTCGCTGCTCCTCAAGGACCCGAGGCCTGGCACGCCTTGGCACAGTCTTGGGACCATCCCGTGGCCTTCCTGCATTCAGGAGGCATAGCCTCAATGAAACATTCTCATTCTTCGAAAGGAAACGGCCCACGCGAGGGCGTTGGGAAGCAACTTAGCCTGGCAGCTCCTTTTTGTTGTTCGGGTAGACACAGCTCAATGGTGACTTCATCTGGGAGGCTCCAGTCAGCCCCGCTGCCACCCACCCACCTCCCTCCCTATGGTGCAGCCGCCTCTCATAGCAGCTGGGTGCTTGGCCCCAGGGCCCCGGCCACAGCAGGACTCTGCCTTGGAGGAGGGTTTGCAGGGTGGCAGGAGCAGCACCTGGGGTTAATGCTGACCCCGCAGGGCCCCTCTGGCTTTGCTGAGCTGAGGCCTGAGTGCTTCCTGCCCTGGCCCCTACTACCTCCAGACCACTTGGGGGTTCTCATTTTGAATCTTGGTGCCCCTCATGATAGTGGCATGACCGCTCTGTGCCTCAGTTTCCCCCGATGCCAACCTGGGCTGCTCAGTGGCCTCTCGGGGCCAGGGTGAAGTGTGGGGACAGGGCTGTGCTGCCTCTGGCTTGGCAGGAGCAGGTCGTGGCTGTGTGAGGGGCAGGGTGGAGGTCTGCACAGCTGCTGCTCGTCACAGACCCTGGTCTCCGGGAACAGCCCTGGGGGCCAGTGCCCCAGGACTCTCCGTGAGCATCAGCTCCCACACATCCCCAGCAAAGTGGCCAGAGCACATCCTCAGATGGGAACACCCTGGAGTTGAGATATTTATTCACAGATGGGAGTGCTGGGGGCGGGCTCCTGCCCCCAGAGGGGATGTGGGGTGGGTGCCAGGCGGGGAGGGCTGCAGGGCTCCTGGCCTCTGTCCTGGCTTCGTGGTCCTGACAGCTCTGGGCCAGCCTCAGGCGCTGGGAGCGTACTGTAGCACCAGCCTGTCAAAGTCGTTCTCCTTCAGTAAGACACATGGTGACACAGGGTGGGGGCGGGGTGTGGGGAGACGGGTGGAGGGAGAGAGAGAGGGCGCATGTGAGCCCAGGCTGAGCTCCAGGCGCCCTCTGGCCTGGCTCTCAGGGACAGGCCACCCCTGCCACTCACCTTGGCCTGGTACTCCTTGATGAAGGGATGGGACCTGTGGGCGTCCTTCAGCTGGGACAGGTATCGGTTTGTCACCTGCAGGGGAGGCAGGAAGGCAGGTGAGTCGAACATGGGGACCCCACGGTGGCTCTGACCTGCAGCACGGGGTGGATGGGGATGAGAGCTACAGTACCCCAGGGGGCTCCTCATCCTGCCTTGGGATTGGGCTGATCTCAGAGAACCTTCAGGGTGGGGGTGGAGGGATGGGTCAGCCCCTGACAAGGCACTGGCACAGAGCTGGCCTCTGTACCTGGTGGGGAATGTACCGTGGGTTCAGGGGAGCAGGTTGGGCAGGGCCCCAGGTAAGGATGGGTTGGGGGGACACAGGGTTTGTGAGGGAGGCAGGCTGCGGTGGGCACACTGTGTGCAGAGCTTTCCCAGGAGCCTAGGGATTAGGGCCTGGACCCCAGGATGGGGTCCCAGGGTCGGGATATTAGGGTTGGTCTGGAGCCCTGGGGGCCACTTACCTCGGGGGGTTTGCCCAGGTGCTGGGACAGGACAATGAGGTTGACCAGCGTCTCCGGGTAGCCACTGTCCTGGAGACACAGGCAGACACAGGCAGGCAGGGTCAGCCACTCCAGCCCCCATGCCTGCCCGTCACCTCCACCTTGGGCAGGACCACACAAGGTCACCTCCTCAGAGGTGGGGTGGGATCAACACTGCCAGAGTCCTCCTGCCCACTGCTCTGCAAGGTGATCTCAGATGATACGGTGCCAAGGGGCGAGCCGCCTCACTGAGCCTCAGTTTCCCCATCTGTGGTCCAGCCTGGGGCGTGACCCCTCATTTGTAGAGGGAAGGGTGTATTTGTCCCACACATCTCAAAGCAATGGGGCCCAGGCCCAGATGGCCTCAACTCCTGCTGCACAATGAACCCTGGGGCCATGGGTGGACCTGCCACCCCTCCGGCTCCCAAGGAGCCTTGAAGGAAACCTCGGTAGGGGACATTGCCTGACCCACTCACTCTAGGCTCCCAGCCCACAGGACCGTAGGAAACACCTAGGCCAGGAGACCCAGCCAGAGCCCCAGTGTCTGCCTGGAGCACAGATGCACCAGCCTGCCCACGGCGGCCGATGGCAGGGCACCTTTCTGGAGAGTGAACTTTTCTGAGCCTCAGTCTCCACCATGAAGGGGGACACCAGCTTGCGCTCACAGGAGCAGCCATGAGTTGGCTCCAAAGGGAAGTGGGGGGACCTGAGTGCCTCCCAAAACTCAGCAAGAATGCAGGGTAACCACAGCCACAGAGAGGCCACCAGGGCCAAGGGGCACGGGCAGCCAGCCCCAGGTGGTGTTTCAGGAGACAAGGACAGAAGGGAGTCATCTAACTGGTGAGTCACGGAACGCGTCACCTGAGAGGTGTTTAACAAAAGCCCCCAGAGGATGTGGCCGTGAACACAGAACATGCATCCAAGTGTTCTCAGGTGGCAGTGAGGGGCAGGGTGGTGGAAGAAGGCGCCAGTCTCGCCCCTGGGGCAGCGAGGGACACACAGCCTGTCTGAGATGCCGCATCAGGCTGAGAGTTCCTGACCAGCCCTGACTGCTCAGAACTAAAGACGGACCCTGCCCAGGAGGAGCAGCACCCAGCCTGTGATGGGGCCAGCACCCTTGGCCCGCCCTGCTCTGCAAACAACTTTCTGATGATAACTCAGCCCCTGGAAAGTCAGACAGGGAGGAGGGCTTCACCAGTGTTTGTCAGTAGATTAAAACTGTTTCTTAGCCAGGCACAGTGGCACATGTCTATCATCTCAGCACTATAGGAGGCCAAGGAGGGTAAGAATTGCTTGAGCCCAGGAGTTCAAGACTAACCTGCACAACACAGTGAGACCCCATTTCTAACAAAAAATACAAAAATTAGCCATGTGTGGTGGCATACCCTGTTTCAAAAAACAAACAAAAGGCTGGGCGCGGTGGCTCAAGCCTGTAATCCCAGCACTTTGGGAGGCCGAGGTGGGTGGATCACGAGGTCAGGAGATCAAGACCATCCTGGCTAACATGGTGAAACTCCGTCTCTACTAAAAATACAAAAAACTAGCCGGGCGAGGTGGCGGGCGCCTGTAGTCCCAGCTACTCGGAGGCTGAGGCGGGAGAATGGCGTGAACCCGGGAGGCGGTGCTTGCAGTGAGCTGAGATCCGGCCACTGTACTCCAGCCTGGGCCACATAGCGAGACTCCATCTCAAAAAAACAAACAAACAAACAAACAAAAAAAACCCAAAATTCATTTCACCAAAACGGAAAAAGCTTTGATGTCCTTTTTGATTATAAAAATAATCCAGGCCGGGCACAGTGGCTCACGCCTGTAATCCCAGTACTTTGGGAGGCCGAGGTAGGCGGATCGTGAGGTAAGGAGATCGAGACCATCCTGGTTAACACAGTGAAACCCCATCTCTACTAAAAATACAAAAAATTAGCTGGGTGTGGTGGCGGGTGCCTGTAGTCCCAGCTACTCAGGAGGCTGAGGCAGGAGAATGGCATGAACCCAGGAGGCAGAGCTTGCAGTGAGCTGAGATCGCACCACTGCACTCCAGCCTGGGGACAGAGCAAGACTCCATCTCAAAAAAAAAAAAAAAAAAAAATCCGCTGGGCATGGTGGCTCACACCTACAATTCTAGTGCTTTGGGAGGCCAGGAGTTCAAGAACAACCTGGGCAACACAGCAAGAACAACCCCATCTTTACAAAAAAAATAGTATTTTTTTTTTAATTTAAAATAACATAAACTCCTCATAATGACTGCAGATGGCCAGACATGGTGGCTCACGCCTATAATTCCAGCACTTTGGGAGGCTGAGGCTGGTGGATCACCTGAGGTCAACAGTTTGAAACCAGCCTGACCAACATGGCAAAACCCCATCTCTACTGAAAATACAAAAATTAGCTGGGTGTGGTGGCACGCACCTGTAATCCCAGCTACTCGGGAGGCTGAGGCAAAAGAATCACTTGAACCCAGGAGGCAGAGGTTGCAGTGAGCTGAGATCACACTACTGCACTCCAGCCTGGGTGACAAAGCGACACTCCATCTCAAAAAAGGAAAGAAAAGACTGCAGACATCAGGCAGGAGACGACTGCAGTCACCCTGGGCTCCTGGCCACAGCACGCTGTCCCCTAAATAAAGACTGGGAGTGTCTCTCCAATACTGAATATGTACTCAGGTGAGGGGTCCCACATGCAGGGCCAGGCAGCTGAGGTGACAGACCACTGAGGCCCAGGCTGCCCAGATGCCCCATTTCTGTGAGGCCGGAATCTGGATTTCTTTGCAGGTGCGATCCCTGCTTTGTGGATCTCGCTGCTGACTGGGCCTCAGAAGCCCTATGGGGCCACACGCACACCCAGGGCGTCTCTGCTACACTTGTTTCTGTTTGCCCTGACCCCGCCCTCCGGCCGCCTGGCCTTCCCTCTGTCCCCACTCTGGGACAGGCTTGTGCCTACCTTGTCTAGCGCCTCCTGTAGCAGGCCCTCAGCGGCCTCCCAGCGGCCCTGGGCCATATGGCAGGCCGCCTGCCCGTTGAGCAGCAGCAGGGTGGGCGAGCACTTGTCAGCCATCTCCTGGAAGATGTAGTAGGCATCCTGCAGCTTCTCACCGCCCTGCAGGGAGGGTCCCACATCATCATCTGTTCCGTGGCCGCGGGGCCCTTCCACCGTCAGCCCCCTCCCCCAGAGGGGGCTCCGCACTGCACAGACACGAATCTGGTATGCCTGGTTCAAGGCACAGCCACTCCACCATGGGGACCACTTGTAACCTGTACTCTGCTGACGGGGCCTAAAGACTCGCAGCCGCCTCCTGCCTCACCTCCCACCCGGCTCCCGGTGCGCTGGGTACACAGAGGTGGAATCTGGGGCTTCCAGGGCACAGGTGCACAGGTGGCTGGGCCAGGGTCTGAATGGGGACCACTGGGTCACCGGGCACGTCGGAGGAGGAGGTGTCAGCTCTGTGACCAGCAACTCTGACCTGCCCGCTTGCTCAGGACAGTGGGATACTTGCAGGGTGAGCCTGAGGTCAAGGCAGGCTGTGAAAACAGCTCAAACTACCCGAGAGGGCTGCCAGGGCCTGTCCTACTACACTGGACAGCCATTGGAAGTCCATCTGGGTGAGGCTCCAGCCCCGTGGCGGGCAGGGATGGGGAGCACATTTTTTCCCCCCAGAGTTTTGCTCTTGTCACCCAGGCCGGAGTGCAATGGCGCAATCTCGGCTCACTGCAACCTCCACCTCCCAGGTTCAAGTGATTCTCCTGCCTCAGCCTCCCAAGTAGCTGGGTTTACAGGTGGGAGCCACCATGCCCGGCTAATTTTGTATTTTTAGTAGAGATGGGGTTTCTCCATGTTGGTCAGGCTGGTCTCGAACTCCTGACCTCACATGATCCACCCACCTCAGCCTCCCAAAGTGCTGATATTACAGGCGTGAGCCACTGCGCCCAGCCAGGAAGCATATTTTAACAGGCCCGCACAAAAGAATGGCTCAGAAGGGGGCCAAGTCCCAGAAACCAGGAGAGGGGCTGTTGCCAGGCGGAGGTGCCCAGGCCTGGGAGCTGAGGACATCTCCACCGCTGCCATGGGAACACTGAACCCCGTCCCTGGCTGGGGACCAGGACCCTGGAGAGCAAAGCTGAGTGGCAGAAAACTCCAGCAAGCCCTGGGGGGAGGAGGGGCTTCCAGGCCAACCCAGACCCTTGAGTACCGCTGCGCCTCAGGCTCAGGAACCCCTGTCCCCATGCCCACCATCTCATCGCTTTGCCTCTGGCCAAGTCGCTTGGCTGTGAGAAGCCCGGAATGGAGTGAAGGCTGAGAGTTGTGCCAGGCTGGCAGGGGGCCATGGCCTGATCCTGGAGCCCCACTGGAGTGGCCAGCAGCCTGGGCACAGGTGGGGGTGCCCACAGACCCTACTCAGCCAGGTGCCCACAATGCCCACCCGCCTCGTGGCCCAGGACTCACGGTGGCGAGGCTGACCCAGGCGGTGGCAAGCTGGGTGAGGGTGGCATCCTCGTCCAGGTCCTGCATTCTCTTCAGCTCCTTCCTGGGGCGGGGACAGAGGACGGAGGGGCTGAGTGGCCGAGAGCCCTGGCCTGGCTATCCCTGCCTTGTTCCCACTTGGGGCCCACCGGAGCCAGGGGATGGCCCCTACTATGTGCTCCCCTGCATGCTCATACCCCACGACAAAGTGCCCAAGCTGCCCTGCCCGCCCAACCACGCGCAGGCCCCGGGAAGGTGGGACTGGAGCCAGCTACGGACCCCCGAGGTGGCTGGCACAAGGTAGGGCTCGGGAGAGACTCGCTCCACAGAAGATGGAACGCAGGGAAGGGCGACGGAGCTACAGCATGAACAACTCTGAGGCAAGGGCTTTGGACACGGCAGCAGGGGAGTCCTGGACCGCCAGCCACGGCCTCCGACCTGGTGATGCCACGTGCAGGCCCCGCCAGCCCCATGGCACAGTTACAAGCTGGCCCAGTGACATGTTCCTCCGGGCACGACCTCCACTCCCTCCATGAAGCCCACTCTCACCCTGTGGGACAGGCCCGCCACTACTGCAGAGAGAGAAACTGAGGCACGGACAGCCATGGCCCTCCTCCCTGGCAACATACTGCAAGGAAGGGCTGAGTGACGGCAAGTCACCCCCAGGGAAAGGAATAACAAGAGTAATGACAGCACCACAGACGCTCTGGGCCATGGCTCAGGACAGGTACAGAGGAGTGGGAGGGCTCACCGGGCGAGATCCAGGCGGTCCAGCTTCAGCAGGATCTGCACCGTCATGGCCATGCTGCAGGACAGGGCGGGGGATGGTCAGCGGATGGCCACAGACACGCTGCATGGCCACTGCACACCCAGGGCTCACTCTGTGTGTCTGGGATGTTCTTAGGACCTGTACTTAGGACCACCAGCCCCACCCAGCAGAGGGGGACACCCTCACTCCCACATTTCACTGCTCAGCTTGCTCGGGCCCGGGAGCTCTGGGGGGGTCCCCACGTTGGGGTTCCAGGCCCCAGCCCACTCACTGCCCATCTGGAGAAGCAGCCTCCGTGGGCTGTGCTTGCAAACGAGGGCCCTGCCTGGACTCATCAACACCCTGAAGGCGGTCAATGCTCAGGAACAAGGCCCTAGAGGAGGGGCACGCACCTGCCCCTGCACCTCTACCTGCAGCAGAGCCCCGGGGCCACCTACTCTCTGCAGGTCCCCTCATCCCCTCATCCCTCTCGGCCCCAGGCGGCTGTGACCACCAATGACTTGTGAGGCCTCTTGTTCTTGTTTTCCTGCCAACAGGAGCCAGCACCTGGACCAGCACTGAGTCAGCCGGCTTGCTGGCAGCGTGACATCCCTATTTCTTTTCTTTTTTTGTGTGTGAGACAGGGTCTGGCTCTGCTGCCCAGGCTGGAGTGCAGTGGCGCCATCACGGCTCACTGCAGCCTCCACCTCCCGGGCTCAAAGGATATTCCCGCTTCCGCCTCCTGAGTAGCTGGAACCACAGGTGCCTGTCACCATGCCTGGCTGCCACCTGTAATTCTAAGCCCTCCGTGGACGGAGGTGGGATGGGAGCAGATCCACAGCGACCATGAAATGCCCAGCTTGCAACTCATAGTGGACAGCAGGCACTCCAGGGACAGCTCACGGGGAAGAACTGACACACTTTCTGTGACCAGTAGCCTGGACATGGCCTGGAGTCACATCCTGGGGTGGAGGGGAGCACTGACCTTGCTGTGCAGGGCTCCAGCAGCCCAACCCCAGAGGGCCCTGGAGGAGGGCCGGTGTGGGGGACCCAGGGAGGCCTGAGAGACTGGGCCCAGGGCCGAGACACAGAAGGCCTCGTGGGGGGTGGGGACGCAGAAACCAAGCAGAGACAAAGCCGCTTTCTGCTCTGCCCTTGGGAACAGAGGGTTTGCAGCCTGGGCACCGTGTCCTTGGAGCCGCAGCCTGGCGCACAGATGGGAGTGCCTCCCACACTGGGCAGGGGAGCTGGACCTGGACAGCAGGCCAGGACCTCATTTCAGCACCACCGCATTCTCTCCTCCCATGACGACGGCCAGGAAGGCCGTGCACAGCCTGGAGATGTGGAAGGGGGCACCTGCCTCCCTGGGCCGGCCCCAGAGCAGGGCGGCCACTCACCACTCCAGGCTGTCCCCCTGGTGCAGCGCACGCAGGGCAGCGTCCGGGTTCTGGTCGTGGAGATAGACGGAGGCAGCCATGAGCAGGAAGGTAGTGTTGGTCACGTCCACGCTCCTGCTCATCTCTCGGTCCAGCTCGGCCACGATGCTGTCCCTGGAAGACACAGATGCTCAGGACCCACAGCTGGGGCGGCCCCTGTGGGACCTCAGAGGGTCCCCTTCGAACAGACAGGCTCAGAGAGGGTGAGCCAGGCACTGGGGGTGCAGAGCAGCAGCAGGCCGAGCATCGAGCTGTCCCGACATGTCCTCCCTCCGTTCCTATGAAGCGGCCCTCATGTTGGGCCAGGCAAGGACCCTGAGGCTGGGAGACGTGGGGTGGGGCGCCCCAAGAGAGCATGAGGAGGTGCTGCCAGTCTCACACCAACCTCACCCGCCTTCCTGAGGAGGCTGGTGGGCCCAGCTGGGACTCCTGACCATAACCCATCAGCCCTGTGGGCTTCAAGGCCACATCTTCTAGCAGGCGGTTGGCCTGGGTGCCGAGGGGCCGTGCAGGATGGGAGCCCTGGGGCACCCCCACTGCCAGGGCGGCTGCCCTCAGTCCCTGAGAGCCCAGGGTGCTGGCTACGCCCTGAAGATGGCTAGTGTGCTGCGGGCCAGGGCCAGGCCTGAGCCCAGGAGAGGCTGAGGACCGGCTCAGCTCCAAGGGCACAGGTCACCCATGCCTCCATGTCCCTAACTGGACCCAGACCCTCCATTCCCCATGGCTACTGAGCAGCTAACAAGAGACGGCAGGGGAGGGAGCCCCCCTAGACCAAAGCTGGTGTTCTTCTGGGTCCACACGCGGCTCTGTGACCCCATAAGCATCCACGCGTGTCTGGGGCCTATCTGCCCAGGGCCTGTGTCTGAGGTGTCACTGAGGGCATGGCATGTCTGATACCAACCAGGCTCCACCGAGGGCTCGCCACAGTGCTACGCCCGATGGACAAGTGACTTCAGGTCTGAGTCTGTTTCCCCGTGCTGAGGGACCATGTTACAGGGATCATGCAGGGGACAAGCAAGGAGCTCCCAAGACCACCTTACAAAGCTTCCCGAGGCTCCAGCACACAAGGGCGCGTAAACGCTGCCAGCTGTTGTAGCGTTGGTACTGTAATGTTGTCATCCTAAGGTGTTATAGTTACCAATGGGGCCAGGCGCTGTGGCTCATACCTGTAACCCCAGTGCTTTGGGAGGCCGAGCCAGGAGGATCGCGTAAGCCCAGCAGTTCAAGACCACCCTGGGCAACATAGTAGGACCCCTTTTTCTACAAAAAAGTAAAAAAGTCAGCTGGGCCTGGTGGCGCCTGTAGTCCCAACTACTTGGGAGGCTGAGGCAGGAGGATGGCTCCAGCCCGGGAGGTTGAAGCTGCAGTGAGCTGTGGTCGCACCTCTGCACTCCAGCCTGGGTGACAGAGGGGGACCATCTCAAAAACAAACAACAGCCACAAAACCAATTACTGGGGGGATCGCTTGAGCCCAGGAGTTTGAGACCAGCCTGGGCAACATGGCAAAACCCTGTCTCTAAATAAAATACATACTAGCCAGGCATGGTGATGCGTGCCTACAGTGCCAGGCACTCGGGAGGCTGAGGTGGGAGGATCACTTGAGCCTGGGAGATCACGGCTGCAGTGAGCCAAGATTGTGCCACTGTATGCCAGGCTGAGCGACAGAGCAAGACCCTATCTTAAGAAAAGAAAACAGGCCGGGCGCGGTGGCTCAAGCCTGTAATCCCAGCACTTTGGGAGGCCGAGACGGGCGGATCATGAGGTCAGGAGATCGAGACCATCCTGGCTAACACGGTGAAACCCCGTCTCTACTAAAAATTACAAAAAAAACTAGCCGGGCGAGGTGGCGGGCGCCTGTAGTCCCAGCTACTCCGGAGGCTGAGGCAGGAGAATGGCGTGAACCCGGGAGGTGGAGCTTGCAGTGAGCTGAGATCCGGCCACTGCACTCCAGCCCAGGAGGAAACAGAAAGACTCCGTCTCAAGGAAAAAAGAATAGAACACGGAAAAGAAAACAAAATCAAAACCAAAACCAATTACTAATGGATGCTCCTCGTCCGGGGGAGTCCTGCCAGTGAGGTAGCGGCTGTACAGCCAGATGGACGCACAAGCCCCTGCCTGGACTGCCTGCTCTCCAGGGCTGCTTTTCTGTGATGCTCACAGCAGCTGCTGCTCCTTGGGACCCAGAGTTCCCCGCCTTCACTCCAGCTGGTGAAGTGTAGGGTGGGAGAAACAGTAGCCCCGGGAGGTCGCCCATCCGAATGTCCTGGAGCTGCTGTGGCAAAGCACTACAACCTGGGTGGTTAAGGACAACAGGGCTTCGTTCCTCACAGCTCTGGAGGCCACAAGTCTGAAGTCAAGGTGGCGGCAGGGCTGGCTCCAACTGGAGGCTGGAGGGCAAGGCCGTCCCAGGCCTCTCTCCCAGCTCTGGTGGCTGCCGGCCATTTGTGGCACTCCTTGGCTTAACATGTCACCCTAGTCTGTCTCTGTTGTCACATGGGCTTAACTCAGTGGGGCCTCCGTCTTCTCCTTTTATTTTTTATTTATTTTTTTTCAGACAGTCTCCCTCTGACTGGAGTGCACTGGTGCGATCTTGGCCCACTGCAACCTCCGCCTCCCGGGTTCAAGCGATTCTTCTGCCTCAGCTTCCCAAGTGGCTGGAATCACAGACACCACATCCTGTTAATTCTGTATTTTTAGTAGAAATGGGGTTTCACCACGTTGGCCAGGCTGGTCTCGAAAACTCCTGACCTCAGGTAATCTGCCCACCTCAGTCTCCCAAAGTGCTGGGATTACAAGTGCGAGCCACTGCACCCGGCCCTCCTTTTATCTCTTAAAAGGACACAAGTCCCTGGCTTTGGGGCCCACCCTAAATCCAGCATGTCTTCATCTCCTTATCTCTTAATTTGATCGGGAAAGACCCTTTTTCCAAATATCACATTCACAAGCATGTGGGATAGGATATGGACACACCTTTTGGGGGACATCATTCACCCCACTATGCTGCCTCTGCACTGGAGTCAGCTCCCAGGAACCCCAGGTTTCCTTGGGTGAAGGGAGGTGGTAGTTGGGGCACTGCCTCCGTGGGCCAAGGAAGAGCAGGATCACAGCAGAGTCTCCCCATGCCAGACCCTCACTCCGACCCCACAGCAGGAGGGGGCAAGGTTCCTGGGTCCCCACAGCCCAGCCCCCTCTCCCCTTGGCTGCCGCCTATGGGCGTTTGACAGATGCTGGCCTGTGGCTCAGGGGCAGGACAGGTGTGGCCTCACCCACCCTCCACCTGGGCTCCAGGGGAGACACTGGCAGGTTGTAGTCCCCGACTAGTTGGGACTAGAAAACTGACTGGATTTGGGAGGCTGACGCAGGCAGACCTCCTGAGCTCAGGAGTTCGAGACCACCCTGGGCAACATGGTGAAACCCAGTCTCTGCTAAAATACAAAAAGCAGTCAGGCATGGTGGCGCGTTCCTATAATCCCAGCTACTCAGGAGACTGAGGCACAAGAATCACTTGAACCCGGGAGGTGGAGCTTGCAGTGAGCCGAGATCATGCAACTGCATTCCAGCCTGGTGACAGAGTGAGACTCCACGTCTCAATAAATAGATAAATAAATAAATAAGAAAACTGACGGCAGGGCCCTGCCCCCGCCGCACTCTGGGCCATCTTGGGGCTCTGGGTGGTGCAGAGGGCTGTTCGGTAATTGATATTTTCAGTTCTAGGTTGAGAGAGTGCCTTGTGGTCCATGAGGGCATGTGCACACACAGCACTGCCTCTGACCCTCCCCTTTGAAACAGGATCCATCATCAGCCCCCCACTGCTGTGCACGTGAGGTAAACTGAGGCACAAAGCAGCAGGGTAGCAGGGGGAGAGGCGCCTAATCTGAGGGATGCTGTGCGCTGCACGCCACGCCCCCGCCCACCCAGGTTCATAACGGACAGGCTCCGCGCCCCAGGCCGACCCATCCTCCGGGCCCTCACCTCCGGCTCTCGTGGGCGAGGTAGTCAGCGAACATGCGCACGGCCTGGAGCTCGGGGGCCGAGGAGGGCTTGATCTCGTCCAGGACCACGCCGAACTTCCTCTGCAATAGGGACGAGGCGTCAGCTGCACCCGTCCGTCCCAGTGGATTTCCATGTCCTCAGCTTGGCAGGCAGAGCCCTTCCTGTCTAGGAAGCCCCTGCCCCACCAGAGACCCCTCAGCCCAGCAAGGGCCACCCTCACTGCAGTACACTGTGGAGGTGGGCATGGCGTCACCTGTCATGAGCAGCCAGGTGTGCCCTCATCTACAGGGCCACACTGCCCATGCCTTGAGCTGGGGACCCTGGCAGGTTACTGTCTGTCTCCTGGCAGCTGTCCATCTCTGGTGATGAGGTGAAGGGGGGGACAGGCATGTCACCCGGGAACAGGGCAGCAGCAGTTATGGGGGTTGTGGCATGCGCTTCTATAAAGTAGGACATGCCCCCAGCCAGCCCTGCCCCACCTACTGGCCCTCCCGAGGACGCCCAGACTGATACCACTGTCACATCTGCAGCCGGGGACCTGTCCTTCACTGTGTTCCCTCCTAGATGGTTCCCCATTCTTATTGTTTTAGAGACAAGGTCTTGCTCTGTTGTCCAGGCTGGAGTGCAATGGCGTGATCACGGCTCACTGTAGTCTTGACCTCCTGAGCTCAAGTCATCCTCCTGCCACAGCCTCCTGAGTAGCTGGGACTCCAGGCACATGCCACCATGCCTGGCTTATTTTAAAATTTTTTCTGTAGAGATGGAGGTCTCACCATGTTGCCCAGGCTGGTCTTGAACTCCTGGCTTCAAGCAATCCTCCCACTTAAGCCTCCCAAAGCTCTGGGATTACAGTTGTGAGCTACTGTGCCTGGCTCCTACCAATTATTTTAGAAAAAAAAATTGGCCAGGTGTGGTGGCTCATGCCTGTAATCCCAACACTTTGGGAGGCTGAGGCAGGCAGATCACGAGGTCAGGAGTTCGAGACCATCCTGGCTAATATGGTGAAACTGCGTGTCTATTAAAAATGTAAAAATTGGCCGGGAGCAGTGGCTCAAGCCTGTAATCCCAGCACTTTGGGAGGCCGAGACGGGCGGATCACGAGGTCAGGAGATCGAGACCATCCTGGCTAACATAGTGAGACCCTGTGTCTACTAAAAATACAAAAAATTAAAATTAGACGGGCATGGTTAGGCACCTGTGGTCCCAGCTACTCGGGAGGCTGAGGCAGGAGAATGGTGTGAACCCAGGAGGCGGAGCTAGCAGTGAGCCGAGAATGAGCCACTGCACTCCAGCCTGGGCGACAGAGCAAGACTCCATCTCAAAAAAACAAAACAAAACAAAATAAAAATACAAAAAAATTAGCCAGGCATGGTGGCAGGCACCTGTGGTCCCAGCTACTCTGGAGGCTGAGGCAGGAGAATGGTGTGAATTCGGGAGGCGGAGCTTGCAGTGAGCTGAGATCTTGCCGCTGCACTCCAGCCTGGGCAACAGAGCGAGACTCCATCTCAAAAAAAAAAAAAAAAAAATATATATATATATATACACACACGCACACACACAAATATAAATCAGCCGGGTGTGGTGGCGTGCGCCTATAGTCCCAGCTACTTTGGAAGCTGAGGCAGGAGAATCACTTGAACCCAGGAGGCGGCGGTTGCAGTGAGCTGAGATTGAGTGCGACAGAGCAAGACTCCATCTCAAAAAAAATAAAAATCAAGAAGCTGTGACCCAGGCCCCCTGGCCTGGCAGTCTCGGGCCTCTGTGACACAGCCGCCTTCACATGCTGGCTGCGCTGGCTGTTCAGTCACTGGACACTGCAGGCCTGGGTCCCTGCTTTGTTTACTGTCCCCGGCACCCACGCTGTGGTGCCTTCCTGTCCCCAGCTCCATCCTCTACTCTGTTCGTCACTCTCGCCCCTGGCCAGGGCCCGCACTCACCTGCGCAAGGTACGCTCTATACAGGAAGACGTCCCTCTCCACATCTCTCTCTGGGCTTGACAGCTGTGGGAACCAATGTGAGTCAGGACGCACAGTGGGAGGCCCAGCGCAGCCCACACAGGGTGAGCATGACAGACAGGCCCCTGTACGCTGGGGACAGGTGGCTTCTCTGGCAGGGTCGGAGGTCTAAGTCCTAGCCCTGATCCTCCACAACCCGAGAGTGGCCTCTGCTGGGGGTACCCTACACGGGGGATGCCTGATCTCATCCCACGCTGACACCACCCCAGGAAGGAGGCTTGCTCCCAAGTTCAGTGCCTGCTCCAGCCACACTTAAGAAGCCAGGGTGGCGCCCGCACCTCTAACTTCTGGACATGGGACCACTGTGGATTGATTCCTGCTTTTGTCTCAAGACATTTTGAACTCAGTGTGGCTACCTCAGTGTGGTGACATCTGTGTCCAGCCCTGGCCAGGGGAGACCCTGGGGACAGCTCTGTACTTGGGCCACAACCCCACAGTCCAGTCACTGCACAGAACTGAGGGGCAAGAGGGAGGTGACCTGTGGCAACATCCATTTAGGGATGATAAGGAAACTGCCCTTGGGCCCAGGCCAGGAAGGGAGGCTGGGGCCCGTCCTCCAGAACACAGCTGTGCATGCTGCCCCCGGGAACTGGCTGACTTCCCGGGGTGCCCATGGCAGGCGGTCAGAGTGCAGCTCAGGCCGTGGCCTGAGGGTGCTGGCCCAGGCCCCTGGGGGCTTCAAGAGGAAAGTAGAGTTGGGAAGGGGCCCAGCCACCTCAGCATCACCACTCCAACAACCTCTCAACAGAGGGGACTGAGAAGGCTCTCAGCAAGAGGGCCTGCCAGCTGTCAAGGCACAGGGTCAAAGGACCCAGTGCCCAAACCAGGGGAGTCACTCTGCCCTGTCCTCTGAGGCCAAGAACCACAGATTCCAAGCCACATCTCTTCCTTCTCCCCAGCCTGAGGGAGGAGCATGGATGTCAAACGTGTCCTCATCCCAGGCCACCGCAGAACCGGTCCCAGCCTGACTCAGGCTGCCATTGCCAAGAGGCCCCAGCAGCTTCTGCTCAGGCCCTGCTGGCCAGAGTGGGTATCTGGCTGTGATTTGGAACAACATGCCTCTAAATAAATAACTCCTAGAAGAATGTCAAAGGCATGGAGAGTGGAGGCTGCAGAAATCGAGCCCCACCTGCAAATCGGATGGACAGGTGAAAGATGTACCTTCTCAAGCATGTAAAGAAACATATTAGGCCGGGCGCGGTGGCTCAAGCCTGTAATCCCAGCACTTTGGGAGGCCGAGACGGGCGGATCACAAGGTCAGGAGATCGAGACCATTCTGGCTAACACCGTGAAACCCTGTCTCTACTAAAAAATACAAAAAAAAACTAGCCAGGCGAGGTGGCGGGCGCCTGTAGTCCCAGCTACTCGGAGGCTGACGCAGGAGAATGGCGTAAACCCGGGAGACAGAGCTTGCAGTGAGCTAAGAATCGGCCACTGCACTCCAGCCCAGGCGACAGAGCGAGACTCTGTCTCAAAAAAAATAAATAAATAAATAAAAAGAAACATGTTATAGGCCAGGCACAGTGGCTCATGCCTGTAATCCCAGCACTTTGGGAGGCCGAGGTGGGTGGATCATTTGAGGTCAGGAGTTCCAGACCAGCCTGGCCAACATGGTGAAACCCCGTCTCTACTAAAAATACAAAAATTAGTCGGGTGTGGTGGCGGGCACCTGTAATCCCAGCTACTCAGGAGGCTGAGGTAGGAGAATCACTTGAACCCGAGAGGTGGAAGCTGTAGTGAGCCGAGATCGCACTATTGCACTCTAGCCTGGGCGACAGAGCAAGACTCTGTCTCAATAAAAAATAAGTAACTCTGAGTCAACCTTCTGAGGTGGACATCAGTTAGGTGACCAGCCCAGGGTTGCATGCCATGCTCAGTTAAAAGAGACAGGCCAGGTGCGGTGGCTCACACCTGTAATCCCAGTGCTTTGGGAGGCCAAAGCAGGACTGCTTGAGCCCAGGAGTTAGAGACCAGCATAGGCAACACAGCGAGACCCCATGTCTTTTTTTTTTTTTTTTTTTTGAGATGGAGTCTTGCTCTGTCACCCAGGCTGGAGTACAGTGGTGCAGTCTCAGCTCACTGCAACCTCTGCCTCCCGGGTTCAAGATATTCTTCTGCCTCAGCCTTCTGAGTAGCCGGGACTACAGGCACGCACCACCACGCCGGGCTAATTTTTGTATTTTTAGTAGAGATGGGGTTTTACCATATTGGCCAGGCCGGTCTAGAACTCCTGAACTTGTGAACCAGCCGCATCGGCCTCCCAAAGTGCTGGGATTACAGGCGTGAGCCACTGCGCCCGATCTGAGACCCTGTGTCTATAAAACAATGTTAAATATTAGCCGGGTGTGGTAGCGTGCACCTGTAGTCCCAGTGACTTGGGAGGCTCATGAAGGAGGATCACTTGAGCCTAGGAGGTCGAGGCTACAGTGGACTATGATCATGCCACTGCACTGCACTCTGGCCTGGTGACAGAGTGAGACCCTGTCTATCTTTACGGAAAAAAAAGAGACAGAAGCTGGCTGTTGGGCTTTTCTTTTTTTTTTTGAGATGGAGTCTCGCTCTGTTGCCCAGGCTGGAGCACAGTGGCGCAATCTCAGCTCACTGCAACCTGCACCTCCCGGGTTCACGCCATTCTCCTGCCTCAGCCTCCTGAGTAGCTGGGATTACAGGCGCCCGCTACCACGCCCGGCTAATTTTTTTAGTATTTTTAGTAGAGACGGGATTTCACTGTGTTAGCCAGGATGGTCTCAATCTCCTGACCTCGTGATCTGCCCGCCTTGGCCTCCCAAAGTGCTGGGATTACAGGCGTGAGCCACCACGCTTGGCCGGCTGTTGGGCTTTCAAAGTGAGGACACAGTGGGGCACCATGGGGGGCACCAGGGTGGCAGCAGCCACCCCGTGTGAAATGCAATTGCCCAGGAGGCTGTGCGTGCAGAAGTGCTCAGAGGCTGCAGAGTGCACAGGAGAGAGAAGAGTGCCAGGAAGCATAACAACAACAAACATGCAGACCGTGACCCTCACGTGAGGCTCTGGAACCACTGTGGTTTTCCTTGACTCCCAGGGATGATGCTACCATCAGGTAGCATCATGTGTCCCCGGGGTGGGAGAGCACTGCTCTTCAACCCCAAGGGCTCACTAGGATCACCTGGGAGCCCAGAAACCAGCAAAGCCAGTAGGCCACATCCACCAAGGTCACCTGGCCCTAGGATGGCCCCAGCACTGGCCCCAGGTGGCTTAAGATGTGGCCATCGTTGAGGAATCAGAGTACTGTTTGGAAAGGCAGGTGGGGGGCCTGTAGCCAGAAACCCTGGGGGTAGTAACTCCTCCCTTCTGTCCCTGTAGCCAGTGACCTAACCGCACTGGGCCGCCAGCAACTCAAGGCCTGTGAGCTGCTTCAATCCCAGCAGCTGGGCAGTGCCTGCCATCTTGTGGGCAACTGGCAAATGTCTGAGAAACTCAGAAATGTCATGATGGTAGCCTTGTGTTGGGGTCAGTAAAGGGCAAAGACATGCCAGGTGCTCTCTCTGGGGCCACCTCAGGTCGGGATGAGGTTGCTCAGGCCACCGTCATGAACTACTACAGACCAGATGGCTTAAAAAATGTATTCCTAGGCCGGGCGCGGTGGCTCAAGCCTATAATCCCAGCACTTTGGGAGGCTGAGACGGGCGAATCATGAGGTCAGGAGATCGAGACCATCCTGGCTAACATGGCGAAACCCCGTCTCTACTAAAAATACAAAAAACTAGCCGGGCGACATGGCGGGCGCCTGTAGTCCCAGCTACTAGGGAGGCTGAGGCAGGAGAATGGCGTGAACCCGGGAGTCGGAGCTTGCAGTGAGCTGAGATCTGGCCACTGCACTCCAGCCTGGGCGGCAGAGCGAGACTCCGTCTCAAAAAAAAAAAAAAAAAAAAAAAAATGTATTCCTCAAAAATAAGCCAGGTGTGGTGGCGCATGCCTGTAATCCCACCTACTCGGGAGGCTGAGGCAGGAGAATCGCTTGAACCTGGGAGGCGGAGGTTGTGGTGAGCTGAGATCATGCCACTACACTCCAGCCTGGGCAACGGAGCAAGACTCCATCTCAAA
>NC_045454.1:34226768-34230421 GCF_002776525.5 Piliocolobus tephrosceles | reverse complement strand
AAAAAAAAAAAAAAAAAAAAAAAAAAAAAAAACAAAAATTAGCCGGGTGTGGCGGTGCGCCTGTAGTCTCAGCTACTCTGGAGGCTGAGGCAGGAGAACTGCTTGAACCTGGGAGGCGGAGGTTGTGGTGAGCCAGGATCGTCCCACTGCACTTCAGCCTGGGCAACAGAGCAAGACTCCATGTCAAAAACAAAAAAACAAAAATTAGCCGGGTGTGGTGGTGGGGTGGGCACCTGTAATCCCAGCTACTTGGGAGGAGAACTGCTTGAACCCAGGAGGAGGAGGATGCAGTGAGCTGAGATTGTGCCACTGCACTCCAGCCTGGGTGACACACAGTAAGATTATGTCGCTTGACCCTGGGAGGCGGAGGTTGTAGTGAGCCGAGATCACGCCACTGCACTCCAGCCTGGCAACACCGCTAGACTCCATCTCAAAAAAAATAAAAAAAGAAAGAAAGAAAAAGAAACAAAGATGTATGGGAACAGACACACAACTCTCCCTCCCAGATAAGTACAACAGAGACACAGAGGCAGTTCAAGCCTCTGATAAACTCTCCCACCCTGAATCCTTCAAAACTCAGTCTGTAAAAGAGTGTGCCTCTGACCCAACTTGGCCAGAAGGCGCCTCTCAGGTTTGTTTTCTCTAAAATAAACCTGTCTTGACTGGCAAGTCACCTTTCGTGTTTCTTTCTTCATTCTTTAATTCTTACAACTTTGTCACCCAGGCTGGGGTGCAGTGGCACGATCTCGGTTCACTGCAACCTCCGCCTCCGGGTTCAAGCGATTCTCCTGTCTCAGCCTCCGGGTAGCTGGGATTACAGGTGCCCGCCACCACGCCTGGCTAATTTTTGTATTTTTGGTAGACCCAGGGTTTCTCCATGTTGCCCAAGCTGGTCTCGAACTCCTGGGCGCATGCGATACGGCCGCCTCGGCCTCCCAAAGCGCCGGAATTACAGGTGTTTGAGCCACTAAGCTGGGAAACTGTGTTATCATTCTGAGTCCAGCGGAATACAGTGCCCGTCCATTAAAGTGCTCAATGAAGGATGAATGAATGAATGGTTAAGCTCTGAGAGAAATAACCAGGATCGGTGGGCAGAGAAACGTCCCTCTCTGAACTTTAGGGTTCTCGTCCATAAAATGAGGATAAACAAGTCTCCACCTCACGGGAACTGAAGGTATGGCTGGACAAAAGACACCTATTGTAACTACAGTGGCATAAACACTTCCCTTACTCAAAACGCCTTCAAGGGCGCAGAGCGAGAGCTGTACGAGTGAGCAGTACCGTAAACTGTTACTGCTCTGGGTTCTGTCATGGGACAGTGATTACTCCTCATTGAACTGTGAAGAAGTGCCCAAAAAACGCGAGAAGAAAAAAGAAAGTTTTTAGATGCAGAAAGCGGCTCGCAGCCACCAGGAAGCGTCCTCCGCCTCCGCCCCCAGCGTCCCCGCGCCCCTGCGCGGCCGCACCTTCACCCGCTGCGCCTCGTTTATGCACTGCTGGTAGCTGCCGATGTAGAAGGCGTTCTTCACGTCGAACAGCTCATCCACCTCCCCGGAGCCGCCGGACGCCGGGCCGGGGGCCGGAGGCGCCATGTCGCTGTCTTCTCACCCGCTTCTCTTCCTGAAAGACACGTCGGCCGGAAGCAAGACACCTTCACGGGCACGCTGGGAAATGTAGTTTACTTTTTCCGAGTGGCGGCGAAGTAAGCCAATGGGAAGCTCCACAATGATAAGCAAGGGGGGGCAAAAGTCGTAAGTGCGTCACGCAGGGCGTCTCGGGAATTGTAGTGTGTTTCTGCAAGCCAATGGGATCCGGGGAAACATGATAAGGATGCGGTCGAGGCTGGGAATGGGCTGAGGGAGCTGGAGAAGGTGGGACCACGCAGGAGGCAGATCCAAAAAATCCAAACAGGAAGAGTTTTCTCGTGACGTCGTCGGCGCGCGCCGGAAGCGCGGATCACACGGGCCCCCACAAGGCTGGTCACAAGGATGCCAGGCTTCGCGGAGCTCGGGCTGTCGTCGTGGCTAGTGGCACAATGTCAGCAGCTGGGTTTGAAGCAGCCCACGCCCGTGCAGCTCGGCTGCATTCCTGCCATCCTGGAGGGTGAGTATGGCCCGGTGCCTTCCCCAAGAGGCGTCTCCGCTCCTCTCGACCCCTTTCCTTTCTCGCAACTTTTGCTCATTCCGGTTCCACGAGGCGAGGGGCAACCTCCGGCGTTACAGGAGATCCGGGGTTCCGGAGGCCGACTGGACAGTGTTGGCATTTAGCTTGCATGACCGACTCGCTTTATGTCCGTATACAACTGATGTAATCTCTGAAATTTTCATAGTCTCAGCACAGGGAGGTTTTGATGAATGACTAATCAATAGTATCGCAAAATCCTGCAGACCTGGTACTGGTATTTTTATTTTACAAATAGAAGTTGAGGCTGTCAAAATTGCTGGTAGATCCAGGACTCCTTGGTCCTGTGATTGCTTCTCTAGGAGCAGGTCTCTGCTCCTCTAGCCCAACCCAGTTTGGCCATTAAAGAGAGGCCCACAGGAAGCCTAAGATGTGACAAGTCAGGGATTAAATAAACAAATGAAGGGGTCAACAGGGAGCACAAGATGCCTATGAGGGTAGGGAATTCTGGGTTCCCCAAGTTCATGTGCTCTTGGAGGGAGTTAGAATGAGGTGGTGGGAAGCTGTGGGCATCTCAGGTCAAATGGATATGGGTTCCAGTCCAGCCTGCTACTCACTGGCTGTGTGTCCTGGGCAGGTCTCTGAAACCCAGTTTTCCTTTCTGTTAAATGGAGACGATAATGGTCTCCCCTTCCTAGGATTTGTGCGTTGCCAGTGGAAAGTGGTCAGTATGCCCAGAATGGAAAAGGCTTACTGGCACACAGGGCTGGACACACAGTGACTGCTCACTAAACGTAAGCTGTTGTACACTGTGCCCAGTGGAATAGCTGTCCACACATGGAGGGTATCGATGTTGCTTTGTCCTCAACCCAGGTCGAGACTGCTTGGGCTGTGCCAAGACAGGCAGTGGGAAGACAGCAGCATTTGTCCTTCCCATCTTGCAGAAGCTTTCTGAGGATCCCTATGGCATCTTCTGCCTCGTCCTGACACCCACCAGGTGAACCCCCAGCAGGCTCCTGGGTATGGGTTAACCAGCTGTGTTCTCTTGGGCAAGCACCTTTCCCTCTCTGAGCGCCCTTTTCCCACGTATGAGATGAGGATGAAAATCTTGCTACCTGCTTCTTAGGGGTCCTGCAGAATTAAACAAGATGGCCCGGGTGCAGTGGCTCACACCTGTAATCCCAGCACTTTGGGAGCTCCAGGTGAGCGGATCACTTGAGGCCAGGAGCTCGAGACCAGCCTGACCAACATGGAGAAACCCCATCTCTACTAAAAATACAAAAAAATTAGCTGGGCATGGTAGCGCATGCTTGTAATCCCTGCTACTCGGGAGGCCAAGGCAGGAGAATTGCTTGAACCTAGGAGGCGGAGGTTGCGGTGAGCCAAGATCGTGCCATTGCACTGTAGCCTGGGCAACAAGAGCAAAACTCTGTCAGAAAGAAAGACAGAAAGGGAGGAAGGGGGCCGGGCGCGGTGGCTCAAGCCTGTAATCCCAGCACTTTGGGAGGCCGAGACGGGCGGATCACGAGGTC
>NC_045454.1:34206112-34226368 GCF_002776525.5 Piliocolobus tephrosceles | reverse complement strand
CAGGAGGCGGAGCGGGCGGGGGCGTAGGGCCCGGGCCCCCGCCCACGGCCCGGGGTCAAGGGGGGGACCTTGATCAAAAAAAAAAAAAAAAAAAAAGAAAGGCCTTGAATGCCAGGCGGAGGGTTAGAATTGATTCTGGGGGTGTGTGAGCAGGAAAGGTCATGGGCCAGGGAGAGGCTAGGACAGAGTTGGTTGGGGACAGAGAGGAGGAGAGGAGGCTGATGCTTGAGACCCTCTGGCTGGGGCAACTGGCTGGTGGTGAGGCCACTGCTGAGAGGCAAACTGGGGAAGGTGTGGGTTTGGGGTAGGAGGAGATGCTGAGGCCATTTTGGGTTGGGCTGGTGAGGAGGGATGTTCCAGGCTGAGCCTGGCGAGGGGGCAGGGGCCACAACAGCTTCCAAGGCTCAGCATCACAGCCTTTGTGAACAGGACCGGGCAAGTCAGGAGCCTGGGGGCTCAGGGAGGAACGCTGGGGATGGAGAGGGGAATGGGGAGCAGGCCCAGAACCACTACCTGACCCAGCCTGGCCCCTTCACACCCACAGGGAGCTGGCCTACCAGATCGCAGAGCAGTTCCGGGTCCTGGGGAAGCCTCTAGGGCTGAAAGACTGCATCATCGTCGGTGGCATGGGTACGGGAGCTGGGAGGCGGGGGAAGCCCCAGCATGGGACCTCAGCGGCTTTGGACCACCCGCCTAGCCCTGCCTGTCATACTCTGTCTCCCAGACATGGTGGCCCAGGCACTGGAGCTCTCCCGGAAACCGCATGTGGTCATCGCCACACCAGGGCGCCTGGCAGATCACCTGCGCAGCTCCAACACTTTTAGTATAAAGAAGATCCGCTTCCTGGTGAGTTCGCCCCACCCCTGCAGACTTCAGGAGCTGGGCTCGGAGCCTCCAGTCCCAGCGTCAGAGCCTGGGGCACCATGTCATCCATTTAGGAAATGTATGTTCCTTAGACTTTCCAGTAAAATCCTAGGAACAGTGACAAGGACCATTCAAGGACCAAAAAGAGGGGGTCCAGTCCTAGCAGTGTTATTTGGGGTAGGGCCTTGCTGAGACTTGGGTGAGGGGCAGGCCTCCCTTGGAAGGAGGGTACTCCAGGGCCTAGGGTCCATGTCCACGCCTCTCAAAGAGGCCTGTTTCAGGGGTGGCCAAGACCTGGGGCCATGGACGACACCCTCACCCCTGCCCCCACTGGCACGGCAGGTGATGGACGAGGCAGACCGGCTGCTGGAACAGGGCTGCACTGACTTCACCGTCGACCTGGAGGCCATCCTGGCGGCTGTGCCGGCCCGCAGGCAGACACTGCTGTTCAGCGCCACGCTGACCGACACACTCCGGGAGCTGCAGGGCCTGGCCACCAACCAGCCCTTCTTCTGGGAGGCACAGGCCCCGTGAGTCCACAGCCCAGACAGTGTGGGGAGGGCAGCTCCATCCTACAGGCAGGGACACTGAGGCCTGGCGGTCTACCTGTCCATCCCCAGGGTAAGCACCGTGGAGCAGCTGGACCAGCGCTACCTGCTGGTGCCCGAGAAGGTCAAGGACGCCTACCTGGTCCACCTGATCCAGCGCTTCCAGGATGAGCATGAGGACTGGTCCATTATCATCTTCACCAACACGTGCAAGTGAGTGGGGCTCACCTCTCCCCTCCCACCGCCCTTCAAAGGAGGAGGTGGCCCAACGTCTTGGGTCTGGGACACAGTCTCAGCTCTGCTCAGCCTGGAGGTCATGGGGGCTTTCCTCAAGGAGCCAAGGTCACCCCATCTGAAGGTGCAGCCGGGCTTTGGGGTTCCTCAGACCAGCCCTTGATGGAAGGTCCAGGAAACCCCTGCAAGCAGCTGTTTGAACAGCCCATTTGCCGTGTTCTGGGGGTGTCACTGAGCTTTCCTGGGCCTCTAGTCCCATCTCAGAGGAAGCTGTGACAGCTAACAGGCCTGGTGTGCATCTGCGCAGCCAGAGACCCCTGGGGAGGGCAGTTCACATCTCCATTGAGCTGTTTGGGAAGATCACTGAGAAGCTGGAGACTCTTCCAGCATGAGTCAGGACAGAAGGGCAGAAGTCAAGGCACTTTAAATGTGTTAACTCCCAGAAGAGGAAAGTTGGGACCGGGCGCAGTGGCTGCTGCCTGTAATCCCAGCACTCTGGGAGGCTGAGGCAGGCGGATCACCTGAGTTCAGGAGCTCGAGACCAGCCTGCCCAATGTGGTGAAACCTTATCTCGACTGAAAATACAAAAATTAGCCAGGCCTGGTGGCGAGCACGCGTAGTCCCAACTACTGTGGAGGGTGAGGTGGGTGAATCACTTGAACCTGGTAGGTAGAGGTTACAGTGAGCCAAGATGGTGCCACTGCACTCCATCCTGGGGGCAGAGCGAGACTGTCTCAGGGAACAAAAAAAAGAAAAGTTTGGCTATAGGGTGGCTGTCAGGCACGGCAGGATCCAGCAGCTTACGTGATGGTCCCCATCCTTTCTCCCTGTGCCCCTGTTTCTACTCTGTTTTCTTCTGCTGGCTCCTCGGCCTTCTTGGTAACAGTGACCACCCCTAGCAAGTCAGTTTCCAGCCCTGCAGTCCCAGAGCCAACTCTTGTCAGTCCAGTTCCAGCTCCAGGAAGGGATCAGCAGAGAGTATATCAGGCAGGCAAGGCCTGTACGAACCCTCACCCTGCCTCTTTTTTTTTTTTTTTGAGAGTTGTTTCACGCTGTCCCCCAGGCTGGAGTGCAATGGCGCAATCTCAGCTCACTGCAACCTTGCCTCCTGGGTTAAATTCTCCTGCCTCAGCCTCCTGAGTAGCTGGGGCTACAGTCATGCACCACCATGCCCAGCTAATTTTTGTATTTTTAGTAGAGACGGGGTTTTGCCATGTTGAACAGGCTGGTCTTGAACTCCTGGCCTCAAGCGATCCACCCGCCTCAGCCTCCCAAAGTGCTGGGATTACAGGCGTGAGCCACCGTGCTTGGCCTGCTGCCTCTCCTTTGTAAGCTTCATGGGGCCACTGTGCTAGGTGTCTCGGGGCGGGTGGGGGCGGGAACACCTTCCCAGAACCTGAGAGCTGGAGGGATTGACAGGCCCATCCCTCCCGCCAGGACCTGCCAGATCCTGTGCATGATGCTGCGCAAATTCAGCTTCCCCACCGTGGCTCTGCACTCCATGATGAAGCAGGTGAGGCGACCCCGGGGCCCGCCAGCCCCACCCTGGGACACCTCCCGGCCTCAGACATTGGCCCCGGTCCTTCCTTCTGCCGGCCGCCTTCTTCCTGCCGCCTGGTCTCTTCTGGTCCCAGAATATTGCAGCTCGCGAGGCCCTCCTTGACCACATCTCTTTTAGCCATCATTCATTTGTCCTGGTCTGACTTCTCATGGCCACTTTCCTCAATAGACAGCTGGGGGACTGTCCCGGCCTCCACCCTGTCCCCAGGCCTCACACAGAAAACCCGGTCTTCACTCATTCCCAATTTTCTTCCCAACCCCGTGCAGAAAGAACGCTTTGCCGCCCTAGCCAAGTTCAAGTCCAGCATCTACCGGATCCTGATCGCAACAGACGTGGCCTCCCGGTGAGCAGCCCCCAGTCCCCTGCCAAGGGCACTCCCTCTTTTACTACAAGGCCCCACGGATGAGAAGGCTGGCCTCAGGCATGTCAGGCAGCCCCAGCCTCCCTGCTGAGTGACCCTGGGTGAGTCCTGGCCTCGGTTTCCCCACATGGACAGTGGAGCTGACGAGCCACGTCTCCCTCCAGGGGCCTGGATATCCCTACGGTACAGGTGGTCATCAACCACAACACCCCCGGGCTCCCCAAGATCTACATCCACCGAGTTGGCCGGACGGCCCGTGCGGGTGAGTGGTGGAGGGGGAGGCCGGGCCTTGGGTCCCTGTCCCTCCAGCCTGCCCAGCAAATTCAGGTGGTAGGATGTGGGTTGGGTGCAGCCCACAGATGAGAGCTACTCGGGGCCATGTTTGCAAGTTGGGGAGTTGTCCTTTCTAAAGCAAAGGTGAATCCCAGCTACTCGGGAGGCTGAGGCAGGAGAATCACTTGAACCCGGGAGGTTGCAGTGAGCTGAGATCGCACCATTGCACTCCCGCCTGGGCAAAAAGAGCAAAACTCTGTCTCAAAAAAAAGAAAGCGTAGGGTAGGGTGGGGTAGAATGTCAGACGCGGTGGCTCATGCCTGTAATCTCTGCACTTTTGGAGTCCGAGGCAGGGAGATCACAAGGTCAGGAGTTCGAGCTCAGCCTGGCCAACATGGTGAAACCCTGTCTCTACTAAAAATACAAAAAAATTAGCCAGGTGGAGGGCGCCTGTAATCCCAGCTACTCAGGAGGCTGAGGCAGGAGAATTGCTTGAACCTGGGAAGCAGAGGTTGCAGTGAGCGGAGATCGCACGATTGCATTCCAGCCTGGGTGACAGTGCAAGACTCTGTCTCAAAAAATAACTAGCTAAATAGATAAGTAAATAAAGGCTGGGCGCGGTGGCTCACGCCTGTAATCCCAGCACTTTGGGAGGCGGATCACGAGGTCAGGAGATCGAAACCATCCTGGCTAACATGGTGAAACCCCATCTCTACTAAAAATACAAAAAATTAGCCGGGCATGGTGGCGGGCGCCTGTAGTCCCAGCTACTCGGGAGGCTGAGGCAGTAAAATGGCATGAACCCGGGAGGCAGGGCTTGCAGTGAGCCGAGATCGTGCCACTGCACTCCAGCCTGGGCGATGGAGTGAGACTCTGCCTCAAAAAAAAAAAAAAAGAAGTAAATAAAATACAAATATAAAATAAAGCAAACGCCAGTGAGGTGCTGCCTTCACCCGAGCCAGGTGATGAACTGAGCAGCATGGAGCTGCCTCCTGGGAGGGTGCACATACAGCCCCAGCCCCCACTACTTGCTGCTGCCTCGTCAGGGAGGGCCACGGTGTCCATGAGATGCTCTCACTTCTCGAGACAGGAAAGATGTGGTTGCTCGGGTCAAACTGGGCCTGGACCTTCTATCCTGACCCTGTAGTGCTGGGCAGGTCACTTCCTCTCCCCAGACCTCACATGGCTGATAATGAGAACAGTGACGTCCACGTGGGTCTGCCATGAGGGTCCCGGACCTTGTCTGCCATCAGTGCAGTTTCGGCCCTAGTCACCGTCACAGAAACAGCAAGCAGAGATCTTGGTCTGAGGCCTGTCAGGGCTAATGGCTGGCATTATTTAGACTGGGTTCCCTGGCAGCCAAGCCAAAAAGGGAAATCGGGCAGTAACTAACTGCGATTTAAAACCAGACCGGCAGAACTGCCTTTCCCCAGCGACCTGTCCTCCACACAGAGGTCTTGCTTGGGGTCAAGCCCAGGCATTCTGGGCTGATCCCTCCCAAGCCCAAGCCCTTGTTCAGCATCTCCAGGAGGACCCCTGAGCTGCGTAGCTATCAGGATCTGCCCTTATTCGCCCCATGTCCTGACCCCCAGCACATAGCAGATAACTGGCACATCCCCACAGGGCGGCAGGGTCAAGCCATCACGCTGGTGACACAGTACGACATCCACCTGGTGCACGCCATTGAGGAGCAGATCAGTGAGTGGGGTGGAGGGGTCGGTGGGGGGGGGGTGGGCAGAGGTGGGTGCCTCAGGGTGAGACTCATTTGCCCCTGTCAGACACTGGCCGGCCTGCTCCCATGAGCAGATTTAGGCTGGGCTTCCTTCCCTAGGCACCCCCTAAAGAAGTTCTTTTGCCATTTATTGAAACAAACTTCCCATAGTTGCCGCCAGCAGCTGAAACCCACATGAGTCAGGAGGGGACTTGGGTTTCTCAGACTGTGGTGTGTGGAAGGCCCCTGAGATGTCAGAGGCCCCACTGACAGGGCCTGGGCCTGCTAAAAACCCCTGGGAGTGGTTTCATACGCAGCCAAGACAGAGACACTTCCTAAGGTATCTCTGATCACTGCATAGACTATCCTGAAATTTAGAAACATCTGGACTTGGCCGGGCACAGTGGCTCACGCCTGTAATCCTAGCACTTTTGAGAGGCCGAGGTGGGCGGATCACTTGAGCCCAGGAGTTGGAGACCAACCTGGGCAACATGACGAAACCCTGTCTCTACTAAAAATACAAAAATTAGCCAGGTGTGCTGGTGCACGCATGTAATCGCAGCTACTTGGGAGGGTGAGGCATGAGAATTGCTTGAACCCGGGAGGCAGAGGTTGCAGTGAGCCGAGATTGCGCCATTGCACTCCAGCCTGGGCGACAATGAGACTGTGTCTCAAAGAAAAAGAAAAAGAAACATCTGGACTTAAAGGCCGGGCACGGTGGCTCACACCTGTAATCCCAGCACTTTGGGAGGCCAAGGTGGGTGAATCACTTGAGCCCAGGAGTTTGAGATCAGCCTGGGCAACATGGAGAAACCCTGCCTCTCCAAAAAATACAGGAGCTGGCCGGGCATGGTGGCGCACGCCCGTAGTTCCAGCTACTCAAGAGGCTGAGGTTGGAAAATTGCTTGAGCAGAGGCTATAGTGAACTGTGATTGAGCCATTGCACTCCAGCGTGGGTGACAGAGTAAGACCCTGTCTTCAAAAAAAGAGAAAGAAAGAAGTATCTGGACTTTAAAGGACACTGTTTCCAAGAAATCAATATTCATGGTCAAACTCATAATGCTGCTAACACTGAAAAATAAAAGGGAGGCTGAGGCACGAGAATTGCTTGAACCCAGGAGGTGGAGGTTGCAGTGAGCCGAGATAGTGCCACTGCACTCCAGCTTGGGTGACAGTGAGACTGAAAGACAGCGGTCCATACCTTCCTTAGCTCAGAAATCCCTGATCTTGCCCACCTGGCCCTTACCTGATATGACCCCAGATGGCCTTGCATACCCCACAGCATGGGGAACTCACTACTTGGCTGAACTCCCTCTCCATGGCACGTCTCCTCCCCACCCCCACCCCCGGCTTTGCTGTCCCCATAGAGAAGAAGCTAGAGGAATTCTCTGTGGAAGAGGCCGAGGTGCTGCAGATCCTCACGCAGGTCAATGTGGTGCGAAGAGAGTGTGAGATCGTGAGTATCAGAGGCGGGCGGGGACTAAAGTGCTCTCCGGAGCCGGTGATGCTCCCTTCCAGGTGGGGCTCCCTTCCAGGTGGGGCCTCCATGACCGGCATCTCCTTACCCCGCTTCCCTCCACCAGAAACTGGAGGCGGCCCACTTCGACGAAAAAAAGGAGATCAACAAACGGAAGCAGCTGATTCTGGAGGGGAAGGTGAGGGCCGAGCCCACAGGTAGGAGTGGGTGGCTAGGCTCCCTGGGTGATGTCGCCAGCTCAGCCGCCCCCTGGTCCTCTCTGTACCAGGACCCTGACCTGGAGGCCAAGCGCAAGGCCGAGCTGGCCAAGATCAAGCAGAAGAACCGGCGCTTCAAGGAGAAGGTGGAGGAGACGCTGAAGCGACAGAAGGCCGGCAGGGTTGGCCACAAGGGGCATCCACCCAGGGCCCCACCTGGGTCCCACTCAGGCTCAGTCCCCTCCCAGGGCCCTGCCTGAGCCCCACACAGCCATCTGCCAAGTCCTGGACTCTTCCATGGAGCTGAGGGTCGGAGGAAACTTCCTTGGGGGCAGCAGCCCTTCCTGGGGGCCTACCCAGTGCCCCGCAGTGGAACCCGTCGGCGCTCGTGTTGTGTGGGCCCTGCTCCTCTGCCCCAAAACCACTGGCTGGCCCCTTCCCTGAGCCTTGGCCAAGATTCAGGCTGCAGAGGAAGAAAACATGACGGAGGTTGTGACCCTGACCCAAGGTCACCCCTTAGGGGTGCCGCATACAGGAGGTGCTCAATAAACGGGTCTTTTGACTTAGTCTCACTTTGGAAGAGCAGGGGGATAGGAGAGGTGGGTTGCGGCTGCCGGTGCTTCACGTCTGTTTCTACCAGGCTGGCCCTAAGTTTTGCAGACAAACCACCTGCTCAAATGACCATGAGATTTTGGGTCCTGAAGCCCCTTCTCTGGGCTTCCAGTTTCCTCATCCGGAGAATGGGCATAGCAACTGTCCTGCTCTCCAGAGGCGGCTGTGAGGTTTCAGTGAGGTCAGTCCTGTGCCAAATGGGCACAGCTATGTGCTTCCCTGACCATCCACCTGGCCACATCTGGGGGCTGTAGCCAGAGTGAAGGGGCCATGAAAGTCCAAACTTGGCCAGACAACATGGGCTAAGCCCAAGGGGACAGGCAGAGAGACACCAGAGCCACGTTCCTGGTTGTGTGGCCTGGGCACCCCCCTCGGACTCAAGTCTCACCCTTCATCTGCAAGTGGCTTACAACTGCCACGTGGATGCAGGGGCACCCAAAAAGGCAGGGAAAGGGGCCGGCGATATGTTAGGTGCCCAGATACCCACATACCACACACACACAGCCACGCTTAGAAATGTAATCTGGGGATCTAGAAATTCTACACAATGAGAAGCTCAAAAACAGCCCCCAAGCTGCCAACAGCCAGAGCCAGCTGGGGCCTACCCCAGCCCAGCCCAGTCCGGCCCACCCAGGGCTAAGTTGGGACCCCCAGTCCCTTTCCAGGACAAATGGGTCCAACTATGCCGCCTGCGGCCTGGCCCACATCCCAGGCCAGAATCGTTCATAGAAAACCAGCCCCGGCTCAGGGCGCAGCCTCAGCCAGGCGAGCCAGGCCCTCACGCAGCTCACTCAGCTCAAACAGCCTGACGTCCAGCAGCTGTGCAGCCCGGCCCACCTCGGCCCGCGCCCGCTCCCGCTCCGCCCGTGCCTCCTCTAGGCTGCGCTCCGTCGCCCGCAGCTGGTGTTCCAGCTCCGCATTGCGGGTCTCCAGGTCCTGCCAGGAAAGGGTGGGCAGGGTTGGGGGCCCCAACAAATCACCAGTCCTGCCCGAGGCGTCCAGAGTCCTACCACCTTCATGTCCCTCTTCTGCCCAAAGCCATCCTAGGGCACCCATCACACCAGGAATAAAATGCACACACCCCCACCCCCCAGGGGCCCAGTTTCTACCCTCATTTCTTTTTTTTTTTTTTTTTTTTGGAGACGGAGTCTTGCTCTGTCGCCCGAGCTGGAGTGCAGTGGCCAGATCGCAGCTCACTGCAAGCTCCGCCTCCCGGGTTTACACCATTCTCCTGCCTCAGCCTCCGTCTACCCTCATTTCTAAGAAATAGGGTTTTGCTCTGTTGCCCAAGCTGGAGTGCAGTGGCACCATCCTAGCTCACTGCAGCCTCCAACTCCTGGGCTCAAGCAACTCTCCCACCCCAGCCTCCCAAGTAGCTAGAAATACAGGCGTAAGGGAAGTTAGGTCCTTTAACATCTGAACTTATTGGACTCACAAGAAGTGCCCTTGAGCTAGGTGGCTCACACCTGTAATCCCAGAACTTTGGGAGGCAGAGGCAGGTGGATCCCCAGAGGTCAGGAGTTCAAGACCAGCCTGGCCAACACGGTAAAGCCCCATCTCTACTAAAAATACAAAAATCAGCTGGGCATGGTGTTGCACACCTGTAGTCCCAGCTACTCTGGAGGCTGAGTCAGGAGAATCGCTTGAGCCCAGGAGGCAGAGGTTGCAGTGAGCTGAGATCGCGCCACTGCACTCCAGCCTGGGTGACATAGTGAGACTCTTTGTCTCAAAAAAAAAAAGTGCCCCATGAACATTTCTCGCATAAAGCCTTTGGCAAAAGCCAAGCCAAGGCCAGGCGCAGTGGCTCACCCCTGTAATCACAGCACTCTGGGAGGCTGAGGCGAGCAAATTATGAGATCAGGAGTTCGAGACCAGCCCGGTCAACATGGTGAAACCCTGTCTCTACTGAAAATACAAAAAATTAGCTGGGTGTAGTGGCAGGCGCCTGTAATCCCAGCTACTCAGGAGGCTGAGGCAGGAGAATCGCTTGAACCAGGAGGTGGAGGTTGCAGTGAGCTCAGATCGTGCCATTGCACTCCAGCCTGGGCGACAGAGCGAGACTCCATCTGGAAGAATTAAAAAAAAAAAAGCCAAGCCAAGCCAGACCTGGTTCCAGTGCAGGCTCTGTGACCTCAAGCTGAGAAGACGAGGAATTGACGGGGTCTGGCATGGCAATGCAGCAGGGACTCAAGCATTGCTTGTTGAACCCATAGATGGATATGAAACTGTACCAATAGCCACTGTTCACACGGCACCTGCTGGGCATCAGGCCTGCCACGGGCCTGGGCCTCCCAATACTCTATCGTCTTAGGTAGATATCATCCTGACTATTGAGGTGACTGTCACCCACCGTCAGCCCACCTCGTGCCCACACACACCTGCACCTTCTGCTGAGTCTCCTCACGCTCGGCAGCCTCCGGGGCCTCGCGGGGCCCCCCAGTCTGACTCTTCAGGGTCTGGATCTCCTAGAGGAAAAGAGTTCCCAGGGTCTGTTGCGGGGGTCCTGGCTTTCCTGCAGGAGGTGAGGGAAGGTGAGGCCCGGGAAGCACATTTGGCACTCACCTGGTCCTTGGTTTGCACCAGAGCTTCCAGCTGCTCCAGTGACTGGCCCTGACCCGGCCCCTCCTTCTCGCTGGCCGGGGTCACCTCTGAAGCTGCCTGGGCCTCCAGCTCAGCCACCTGTGGGACAGGAACCGCAGCCCCTGACGCCTCCGTCTGCACTCTCCCTTGCTCCCCCAACCTCTAGGAAATCTGCCTCCTGTCTGGCCACTCCCAGGACCAAGCACCCAACTCCCTTGGTTGGTGCCACCACCCCTCTGCACAGCTTGGACTTCAGGGTCTGATCACCCCCTGAGGTTGACATTGTCTCAGACCCATTTTACAGAGCAAGAAACTGAGGCTGGGTCAGTGACCTGCTGAGGTCACACAGCCAGTCCATGAACCCAGGGCAGATGAGAACTGCGGAGGCCTCCACAGTTGCCCGGGCCAGGTGGGGGTCTCTCGGAGGGAGGGGCACCCTCACCCGCTGCCGCAGCCGCTCGGCCTCTGCCCGCTGAGCCTCCAGCTGCTGCCTCCACTGGGCTGCGGCGGCGTTGGCCTCTCGCAGGGCGCCTGCCAACTTGTTGTTGCTGTCCTGCAGCGCGAAAAACTCGGCCTCCCACTGTACCTCGCCTACGGAGCTGCGGGGACACGAGGGTCGGCAGGGGGTGACACCGGGCTTGGGGGTGGAATCCGGGCGATGCTAGGCTGGGGCGGGGCCAGGGGTGAGATAGCTCTGAGCTTGGGTCAGGGCCAAGGCTGGCGAGGATGCAGAGTCAGGCGTGAGGTTGGACTAGGGGGCAGGGCCAGGGTGGGGTGGCACTGGGTTGGGGGCGGAGTCCGCAGCAATGCTGGGCTGGGGGGGTGGCCATGGGTGGGTGGTGCTAGGCTGGGGCGGAGTCACGGGCAATGCTGGGCTAGGAGGCGGGGCCAGAGGTGGGGTAGCTCTGGAGTAGGGGACTGAGTCAGGGCCACGCAAGGCTGGAGACGTGGCGACACTGAGCGCTGAGCCTGGGGATGGGACAGTCCCGCAGAAGCGGGGTCTTGTCTAGGACCGAGTCAAAGAAGGGGACACGTGGAATCTACCCAGTGACACTGTCGGAATGGCGGGTGAGGGATGGGAGTTTGGGGAGAGTCAGCCGATGGAGGCGTGGTCGGGGTGGGGAGGCGCCCCAGGGTTATCCTAAACCCAGAGAGGCATAGACTGGGCGAGGTTAGCAGCGAGACAGGGTGGGGTCAATACGGAGGGGCGTGGCCAACGCAGGGTAGGGGCGGTATGGGGCAGCATCCAGATCCTCATCCCCTTCCCCAGGTCTTGGGTCCACAGTTAGATCCTTGGCACTCCCTTGGCTTCCGAGAACCGCCTCCTCATCCCCCACCCCGACCCCCGCCCCTGCCACTCCCCCAAGTCCCGCCCCTCACCCCTCAGACAGCATCTTCTTTAGCCGCTCGCGCTCTGTGGGGCCGGGGGCATCAGCGCTCTGGCTGCGGAACAGTTTTTCCTCGCCGGGGCCGTTGGCACTGACGAGGGGGCTCGGGGGCACCTGTGCATGGGGAAGAGTAGGTCACGACCCCACATCAGCTGGGATCAAGGCTGATGTGACTAGGGTCGTCACATCGGGGGTCCAATTGACCTACACACCCTAAGCAGGTCCTTCACAGCACAGGATCCAAGTGTGTCCCTCCCCACCTCATGCACCCTCCCTGGCTCCCTATGGCCCCTAGGCTGGGAGTTCCATGCCCACGCCCTCAACCTTGCCTTCCTGGGCTTTCAACACCCCCAGGAGCAAGTCTGATGCAGGTTAGTCTAAACCAAGATACTTGGAACCTGTAAAGTAGGGGAGGGAGACAATCAAACAGCTCCCTGCTGTTCCCTTCCCCACGGCCGGCCGAACTTCAACATCCCGTTTAGGATGTCAGCAGGAAGTCCAGCCCAGGCTGAATCTGTATTTCAGGAGCAACCCCACTCCCTGGACCACTGGCTTTGAGGGTAGACAGAGTCCAGCCTGCTTTTTTTCATCTCTGCAACCCCTGTGCACAGCCCTAGACCTGGTACCCAGCAGGTGCTCAATAAATAAAGCTGACTAAATTAATGTGGGAAAACACGCAGGGACAGTTAGTTGTTCTGCCTTACACTTAGCCATTTCTTTCTTTCCTTTTTTTCTTTGAGACAGACTCACACTCTGTCACCCAGGCTGGAATGCAGTGGCTCACTGCAACCTCCACCTCCTGGGTTCAAGCAATTCTCCTGCCTCAGCCTCCCGAGTAGCTAGGACTACAGGCGCATGCTACCATGCTTGGCTAATTTTTGTATTTTTTAGTAGAGACAGGGTATCACCATGTTGGCCAGGCTGGTCTTGAACTCCTGGCCTCAAGTGCTCCAAATTGCTGGGATTATAGGCGTGAGTCACTGCGCCCAGCCACGCTTAGCATTTCAATTTCTAGTTTTCCATCCTGCCGTCTGAGCTGATTTTTTTTTTCCAAGACGGAATCTCGCTCTGTCCCCCAGGCTGGAGGGCAGTGGCGCAATCTCGGCTCACTGCAACCTCCACCTCCTGGGTTCACGCCATTCTCCTGCCTCAGCCTCCCAAGCAGCTAGGACCACAGGCACCTGCCACCATCCCCGGCTAATTTCTTTTTTAGTAGAGACGGGGTTTCACGACGTTAGCCAGGATGGTCTCGATCTCCTGACCTCGTGATCCACCCACCTCAGCCTCCCAAAGTGCTAAGATTACAGGCATGAGCCACTGCACCCGGCCTGAGCTGGTCTTGCTACTGGGACCTACTGGGTGCACCCCGCTGGCCCCAGGCAAGGTCCAGACCCTCTATGACACACTCCACACCCCTCCTCCGTGGTCCCTGCCATGGGTCTAACTTTAGGTCATCTGGAAGCATTGGGTCTTGAGGACCAGCACAGTGCCCCGGTCTCCCAATATCAAGGTCCCCCAATATCAGTTGAGCACCTGGTTGACTCACAGGTGCCCAGGCAGGCATAGGAGAGTAGGGAGTGCTGACCTGGTGGGAGGCGAGCCCCAGGGCTGGACTGGTGAGCTCCCCGCCATCCTGAGATTTCTCCCTGGCCAGCCTGGCTGCTTCCTTCACTTCCTGGAACTTCTCAGCAAACTATGGGAGTGGGGAGGAAAAGACAGTAAAACCCCAGTCCATCCTCCCAAACAGGTCACCATCACCCAGTGACAGCCCCGTAACTTTTGAACTGTACCCATCCCCTTATCACACACCTTGGAAGAAGGAAAGTTTGAAGAATGATAAACCACGGTGGGTGGGCAGGTGGCATCATATCATAGAGGTGGCATTTAAATACATTGGGCCACATTGAGAAAGGGAAAGGAATTCCCATTTCCTCTTTTTCTTTTTAGGAAAGGGTCTCACTTTGTCACCCAGGCTGGAGTGCAGTGGCATGATCTCAGCTCACTGCAGACTTGACCTCCCTGGCTCAAGTGACCCTTCCACCTTACCCCTCCACTAAGGAGCTGGGACTACAGGTGTGTGCCCTCATGCTTGGCTGATTTTTTCTAGAGACAGGGTCTAGCCATGTTCCCCAGAATGGCCCTTTTCCTCTTTTTTTTCTTTTTTTGAGATGGAGTCTCGCTCTGTTGTCCAAGCTGGAGTGCAGTGACATGATCTTGGCTCACTGCAGCCTCTGCCTCAGCCTCCTGAGTAGCTGGGATTACAGGCATGCACCACCATGCCTGGCTAATTTTCATATTTTTAGTAGAGATGGGGTTTCACCATGTTGGCCAGGCTGGTCTTAAATTCCCAACTTGAAGTGATCCTCCTGCCTCAGCCTCTCAAAGTGCTGGGATTACAGGCACAGCACCCAGCGTTTTTGTTTTGTTTTGTTTTGAGATGGAATCTCCCTGTGTCACCCAGGCTGGAGTGCAGTGGCACCACCTCGGCTCACTGCAACCTCTGCCTCCCAGGTTCAAGTGCCTCAACCTCCGGAGTAGCTGGGACTACAGGCCCGCACCACTAAGCCTGGCTAATTTTTGTATTTTTAGTAGAGACGGGGTTTCACCATATTGGCCATGCTGGTCTCGAACTCCTGACCCCGTGATCCACCTACTTCGGCCTCCCAAAGTGTGAGAACGACAGGTATGAGCCAACACATCGGGCCCCTTTTCATCTTTATCAGGGATATTTCAACAAAGACAGCCTGAGGTGGGTGCTAATCTGTCTTTAACACCTGTTATTATTCCTTTTTTTTAATTTTATTTTTTTAGGTCTCAGGCTCTGAGAGACATCGGAAGTCAATGAGAAAGCAGTCACCCCATTCTTGTTTTTGTTGTATTAAATGTTTACATGTTTACATTTACCACCTATTTATGACAAGCAATACCAGTTTTCCAGTTAGGATAGGATATGTTTCCCCCCTCTACCCTGATTTTAAAATAAATTTCCTTAGTTTAAAAATAATTTTTGGCCGGGCGCAGTGGCTCACACCTGTAATCCCAGCACTTTGGCAGGCCAAGGCGGGTGGATCACAAGGTCAGGAGATCGAGATCATCCTGGCTAACACCATCCTGGCTAACACGGTGAAACCCCGTCTCTACTAAAAGTACAAAAAATTAGCTGGGTATGGTGGCAGACGCCTGTAGTCCCAGCTACTTGGGAGCCTGAGGCAGAAGAATGGAGTGAACCCAAGAGACGGAGCTTGCAGTGAGCTGAGATTGGGCCACTGCACTCCAGCCTGGGCAACAGAGCAAGACTCCATCTCAAATAAAATAAAATAAAATAAATAAATAAATATTTTTTTTTCAGGCTGGGTGCAGTGGCTCAGGTCTGTAATTCCAACACTTTGGGAGGCCGAGGTGGTGGATCATTTGAGATCAGGAGTTCGAAACCAGCATGGCCAACATGGTGAAACCCCGTCTCTACTAAAAACACAAAAATTAGCTGGGCGTGGTGGCAGGCACCTGTAATCCTAGTACTTGGGAGGCTGGGGCAGGAGAATTGCTTGAGCCCAGGAGGTGGAGGTTGCGGTGAGCCAAGATTGTGCCATTGCACTCCAGCCTGGGGGACAAGAGCGAAACTCCGTCTCAAAAAATAAATAAGTAAAATAAATAAATAAATAAATAAATAAATAAATAAATAAATAAATAAATAAATAAATAATTTTTTAGGCCGGGCACAGTGACTCACACCTGTATTCCCAGCAGTTTGGGAGCCTGAAGCAGGTAGATCACCTGAAGTCATGAGTTTGAGACCAGCCTGGCCAACATAGTAAAACCCTGTCTCTACTAAGAATACAAAAATTAAAAAAACAAAAATTTTGTAAAAATACAAAAATTAGGCCGGGCACGGTGGCTCAAGCCTGTAATCCCAGCACTTTGGGAGGCCGAGATGGGCGGATCACGAGGTCAGGAGATCGAGACCATCCTGGCTAACACGGTGAAACCCCGTCTCTACTAAAACAAACAAACAAACAAACAAAAATACAAAAATTAGCCAGGTGTGGTATGTCTGTAATCCCAGCTACTTGGGAAGCTGAGGCAGGAGAATTGCTTGAACCTGGGGGGAAGAGGTTGCAGTGCGCCAAGATCAAGCCACTGCATTCCAGCCTTGCAACAGAGTTAGACTCTGTCTCAAAAAAAAAAAAAAAAAAAGACCTAAATTAGAAAGGTAAATTGTCCAGATGCAGTGGCTCAAGCCTGTAATTCCAGCACTTTGGGAGGCCAGAGTGAGAGGCTCGCTTGAGGCCAGGAGTCAAGAACAGCCTGGACAGCATAGTGAGATCCTGTCTCTACAAAAAATAAAAATAAGAATAAAGAATAAAGATATTAGCTAGGCATGGTGGCGTGTGCCTATAGTCTCAGCTACTCAGGAGGCTGAGGTGGGAGGATCCCTTGTGCCCAGGAGTTTGAGGCTTCAGTAAGTCATGATTATACTGTTTCACTCCAGCCTGGACAACGGAGCGAGATCTTGTTAAACAAAAAAAAAAAAAAAAAAGGGAGGGAGGGAGGGAGAGAAAAAAAAAAGAAAAGAAAGGTAAATTCTAAAGCTTCTAGAAGAAAACAAAGAAGGCCTGGTGTGGTAGCTCATGCCTGTAATCCCAGCAGTTTGGGAGGCCGAGGCAGGTGGATCATCTGAGGTCAGGAGTTCAAGATCAGCCTGGCCAATCAAACCCCATCTCTATGGAAAATACAAAAATTAGCTGGGTGAGGTGGCAGGTGCCTGTAATCCCAGCTACTCTGAGGCTGAGGCAGGAGAATCACTTGAACCCGGGAGGCGGAGGTTGCAGGTTGCAGTGAGCCGAGATCGTGCCACTGTACTCCAGCCTGGGGGATGGCAAGGCATTACCTCAAAAAAAAAAAAAAAAAAAAAAAAAAAGATCTTCGTGAAAGCACTCATCATCAACAAAACCATGGATAAAGATAATAATGGAATTACAGAGATGGCACAGGGTGGAGGGAGGTGAGGATGAAGGTACTGCTAGGGCATGTGGGAAAGTGCCCAGCCCAGGCCAGCCACCCATTTGATGTCCCAAAGAGGAGCAGGGTGTGTCCAAAATTAGAGCTAGAGGCAGTAGAACTAGGACTCAAGAGCGGTTGTGGTGGCTCATGCCTATAATCCCAGCACTTTGGGAGGCCGAGGCGGGAGGATCATTTGAGGTCAGGAGTTCTAGACCAGCCTGTCCAATATGGTGAAACCTTGTCTCTACTAAAAATACAAACAATTAGCCAGGCATGGTGGCGGACTCTTGTAGTCCCAGCTACTCGGGAGGCTGAGGCAGGAGAATGGCTTGAACCCGGGAGGCAGAAGTTGCAGTGAGCTGAGATCACTCCAGCCCATCTCAAAAAACAAACAGAAAAACGAACTAGGAATCAAACCAGTGAACCTTAAAGGGGCTTCAGTCACATCTCATCCTACAATCCCATCCTGTAGATCGGAAGATAGAGAACCTGCCCAAGATCCCAAATTGAGCCCAGAAGACTTGGGCCCAGCCTCATCCGTTCCCTCCACTTTCCCCCTCACCCGGCCCACCTGTGTCAGATGCTGTTCAGAGGCAAAGCCAAGGCCGTAGACGGTGTTGGCGCGACTGTCCGCCCACTGCCCGAACTTCTGGGAGGTTTTGGTGAAGGTCATGTTGGGAGTGACAGTGCTGTTGATGATGGCCTGGGGTCGGGAAACAAAGTTCAAGGTTGATGGGACAGATAATAACAAACATGAAACCCCCAGGTATCACCTTGTATTAGGGTCTTGAAGGTCTTTACTCTGAACCATTTCAGGAGACAGAAGGCTCAGGGTTTCCCATCCCTTGGGCACACAGCAAGCCAGCCACTAGACCCAGGTTTGTCACCAGGACTCCTGGTGCCTCTTCCCCACTCAGACCCCACCCAGACCTTGGCGCCCCCGATGCTGATGATGCGGTAGACATTGCGGGTGGCATCGTAGAAATAGGAGACAGTGAGTGCATGTTTGCCCGCCGGGATCCAGTTTCGCTTGGTGGCCGGGTCGATCTGGAACACGTGCGCCCGTGTGCTGAAGATTGGCTGCTCCCTGCATGGGGAGAGGGTGTTTAGTGGGGGCCAGGCAACCCCCTTAGACAGCTTGGGCCAGGCTGGGGGAGGTGGGAGCTCACCTGGCTGTGGACATTGGTCAGGTCGGGATGGGCAGGCTCTAGGGGGCAGCCAGAGAGGTGGCAGGAGCGCTGCTTTGGCCCCTAGGGAGAGAGCAGGGACTATGAGTGTCCCTCAGGTCAGGCTGAGGGAGGCCAAGCAGGTTCCACCTCAGGACCCATCACCAGGTGTGCCATCATGGAACTTTCAATCAAAAAGGCAGGAAAGGCCCAAAGTACACCCGGTGCTTTGGGAGGCTGAGTCAAGAGAATTCTTTGAGCCCAGGAATTCAAGACCAGCCTGAGCAACATGGCGAGACCCCCTCTCTACCAAAAATTTAAACGATTAGCCGGGTGTGGTGGCATGTGCCTGTGGTCCCAGCTACTCAGGAGGCTGAGGTGGAGGATTGCTTGAGCCCAGAAGGTCAAGGCTGCAGTGCAGTGAGCTATGGTCACGCCACTGCACTCCAGCCTGGACAAGAGAGCGAGACCCTGTCTCAAAAAAAGAAAGAAATTATAAAAAGAAACAAAAAGGCAAGATAATTGCTATAGATCACTCAGAGCAAGCGGACCCCATTTTTCTTTGTCTGGGGGAAGCCCCCACAACACCCTGTACAGGAGATGGCCCTCTGAGAGGAGCCTGGTGGCCGCTGACATCCAGATGTAAATTTCTCATTGTCCCGGTTATTGCACCCCCGTGAAGTCCCCTCCATCCTGGGCTGAGCTGTGGAGGCCAAATCTCTGCTGAATTCTTTCCACCACATTCACCCATGACTGGCCAGAGCGGGGCTCTCCATCAAAAAGTGGGGCATTGAGAGGTGTGTAGTACCAGGAGACCAGTTCCCCACTACACCCTGCAGAGGGAGCCCACCCCCTCCCCCGCAGCTCCCACCCTAGGGCAGAGGCACACCTTGAAGTCCAGAGTCCAAATCCCCAGGGAGCCCCCAGCCAAGTTAAAAAGACAAGATGTAGACAAACAGCCAATCCCAGTGCCCAGCATGGGGGGCAGAGCAGAATCCACACTGGGAGGCCAGGGCTCCCCAACCTCCCCATTGGGCCATTCAGCAACCCCGAATATGCAGGGGACCAAGGAGGGGTTTGGAGGAGGGGGAGGACAGGTGGGGGAGGGGACGCCCCGGCCCAGCGGCCTCTGTGGTCAAAGGGGGATGCCCCCCCCATCCTGTCCTGGGCAGCTGCTGTCCTGGTCACAGGGTCTGAAACCGGAGCCCCTGAGTGGGGGTGGGGCGGCAGCTCTGGCCTGGAAAGGGGGCGGGTCCTGTGCCGAGTGGGAGTTGGGGAACACAGGGGTCCCCGGAACCCAGGCCCTTCCGGTCCGG
Source organism: Piliocolobus tephrosceles (assembly GCF_002776525.5). Lineage (NCBI taxonomy): Eukaryota > Metazoa > Chordata > Mammalia > Primates > Cercopithecidae > Piliocolobus > Piliocolobus tephrosceles. Next base: position 34,207,079 of record NC_045454.1, on the reverse strand, counting down.
CAGCTCCTGCTGCGACTTGCAGCGTTTGGGGAAAGTTACTCACCAACTAGTCATGCGCCTCGGATGCCGCCGGCCACGGGGCTCCCGGAGGGGGGTCCGACACCGCCCGGTGCCCGGGATCCCCAATCTGGCCGGTGGATGAGGCCCCATCCCATGCACCCCAGTCCGGAGAACGGGGGGTTACTATTAATTCAGGATTCCATCCCCACTCGAGGCAGGAGGACACCCAGTGCGTGCCCCAACTCCGGGACGCGTGCCCTGCCCCTGGAACTTCCGAGATTCCCCCGACGCCCCCTGTCTCTGGGGCAAGAACTTCGGGGGACACCTCTTCTGCCTCCTCCAACCCCAGGTCGGTAACTCCGGGGACTCTCTCCCTGCCTCCTCCTCTAACCAGGTCCGGGACCCGGGTCCCCCGCGTTGTCCCAGACTGCTAAACTTCAAAGACCCCCTGCCATCCCTCCAGTCCCTGGGTCCGGGACGTCCGGACCCCTCCCACGCCAGTACCCCACCCCAGGTCCGCAACTTTGGGGACCCCTTCGCAGCCTCCTCCAACGCCGGGTCCAGAACTTTGGGAACCTCCCGCGCAGTCCTCTCTCCGACCCTGAATCCAGAAGTTCGGGACCCCCGCGCTCCCTCCAGCCCTGGAACTTGGGGACCCCCTGAGCCGCTCCCAGTCCCCGGGTCCGGAACTTCTGGGGACCCCCCGCGCCCTCCCCTTGGCCCTGGGACTTCGAGGCCCCCGTGCTCCCGGCGCAGGCTCGGCCGGCCGGGCTCACCCTGCCGGGTCCGCGCCCCGCGAGTGTCCAGGCGCGGGTCGGGTGCGGCCCCCGCGGCGCTGACTCCGCGCTGCCGGGCGCCCCGCTCGCTCCCTGGCTCCCGGGCCCGCGCCCTCCGCGCCGCCCTCCGCGCCGCCCGCGCCTTTGTCTGCGCCGCCGCCGCCGCCGCCGCCCGCGCCGCCTCCGGTCCC
>NC_045454.1:34183708-34191112 GCF_002776525.5 Piliocolobus tephrosceles | reverse complement strand
CCATCCATCCATCCATACACCCATCTGCCTCCCCATTCATTCATCCACCCATTCACCCACCCATCTACCCACCCACCCATTCTCTATCCGTACACCCATCCATGTTCCCATCCATCCACCCATCCACCCACCCACCCATCCTCTATCCATACACCCATCCATGTTCCCATCCATCCACCCATCCATCCTTCTATCCATCCATCCATCCATTCACCCAGCCATCTTCTCATCCATCCAACTATCCATTCATCCACTTACTATCCATTCATCCATCTGTACACCCATCCATCCAACCATCCAACCATGTGTACATTCATCTTCCCATATATTCATCCATTCATCGATCCATTATTTATCCATCCATCCACCCAGTCACCCATCCAGTCATTTATCCTCCACCCCCCATCCATCCCCATCCATCCCACCATTCACCAATCTCCCATTCCTATCCTATCCACCCATCCATCCTTCCATTCATCCACCTTCATTTGCAGGCATCATCCACGATCCACCCAACTCTACTTCCACTTCTCATATGTCTACTCATTCTTTAAGCACCAACTCCATGTGCCTTCCTCTTTGTAGCCCTTGGTGTGGCCCAGACCCTCCCTGTCCCTTCCTCTGGCCCAGGTCCGACCCCGTAGAGCTAAGAGTGAATGTACCTGACTCAGCTTTCAGACTGGAGGCTGCTTGAGAGCCAAGCCTGGGGCTGAGGCTTCTTGGGAGCCCAGCAGCACCAGTGTGAGGGGGCGCTGAGGAGAAGACCAGCAATTTCTGCCTGTGGCCCATTGAGGCATCAGGCCTCCAAGTCAGGTGGATACCTCCCCACCCACCAATAATAAAGCCCCTGTGATTTAAGCCCAATAAGAAGGCCCAGGGAAGGAAATCAGGTTTGTGGTCTCCTGAGTGGTCAGACCTCAGTGGTCTCCCCCTAAGACCACTCCAGGGGGCAGCAAGAGCTCCGGGAACAGAGATATCTGGGTTTGTGCTCCACTTTGTCACATATGCACTGTGTGACACTGAACAGGTCACTTTACCTCTCTGAGCCTCAGTTTCCCCATTTGGAAATCAATCTATCTCATGTTAATTGCACATTTACAAGGAGTTGAGGCCCACATTAGGCCCTGCCAGCTGGGATGTATCAGTTCCACTCCAGGGGAGAGGCTGGGAGGAGCTGGGGCAAGGAGAACGGGAAGGGAGGTTGAGAAGGTGGATGGGGCCAGGCGCGGTGGCTTATACCTGTAATCCCAACACTTTTGGAGGCTAAGGCAGAAGGATCACTTGAGGCCAGGAGCTTGAGACCAGCCTGGGCAACATAGCGAGACCCTATATCTACAAAATATAAAAAGATTAGCTGGGCATGACAGTGTACACCAGTGGTCCCAGCTACTCAGGAGGTTGAGGTGGGAGGTTGGCTTGAGCCTGGGAGGTCAAGGCTGCAGTGAGCCGTGATGGCGCCACTGTATTCCAGTCTGGACGACAGAGTGAGATCCTATCTCAAAAAAAAAAAAAAAAAAAGAGGTGAATGGCACTGGTGGGGGGCTGGGAGGGGTGTGGGACATAGGTGTATGTTTCCTAATGAATTCAGAGTTCCATATTTTCTTTTCTTCTCTCTTTTTTTTTTGAGATGGAGTCTCACTGTGTCGCCCAGGCTGGAGTGCAATAGAATGACCTCGGCTCACTGCAACCTCCGCCTAGCAGGTTCAAGCAATTCTCCTGCCTCAGTCTCCCGAGTAGATGAGATTGCAGGCATGCGCCATCACGCCCATCAATTTTTTTTTTTTTTTTTTTTTTTTGAGAGAGTCTTGCTCTGTCACCCAGGCTGGAGTGCAGTGGTGCAATCTCAGTTCACTGCAACCTCTGCTTCCTGGGTTCAAGCGTTTCTTCTGACTCAGCCTCCCTAGTAGATGGGATTACAGGCACCTGCCACCATGCCCAGCTATTTTATTTATTTTTTTGTAATTTTAGTAGAGATGGATTTTTACCATGTTGCTCAGGCTGGTCTTGAACTCTTGACCTCGTGATCTGCCCACCTCGGCCTTCCAAAGTGCTGGGATTACAGGCGTGAGCCACCACGCCCCACCAATTTTTGTACTTTTTAGTAGAGACAGGGTTTCACTATGTTGGCCAGGCTGGTCTCGAACTCCAGACCTCAAGTAATCTGTCTGCCTCAGTCTTCTAAAGTGCTGGGATTACAGGCATGAGCCACCATGCCGGCCACTTTTCTGATTCTCCAAATAATGTGTGCTCATTGTAAAAACAGTTTTAGAAAGCACAGACGTGTGTAACGTAAATAATCTAAATCGGTCCCTTGTCATAGCGTTTAATTTCCTTTATGAATTTTTAATACCTATTTACTTATGCCTGGTGCTTATTGGTAAATTTTAAAATGCTGGCACAGAAAACAAACTAAGTAAACAAATTCAGATGCCATCCCTGCCCTTGGCCCTAGCTGACACGGACCAGGTGCTCTGTAAATATCTGTTGAGTGAACGAAATTTTAAAAATAAAATCAATGCCCAGAAATAACTGTTACTAACACGATGGTCTATTTCCATCTAGATTTTTTTCTTTCTTTCTTTTTTTTCTTAGCCCAAATGGAGTTATACTATACACATGATTTGTCAGTCAAGGCCAAATTCCAGTGTACATTCTTGAGTTTAGAGACTTCAGCATTACTCACCTTGAAGTTTTTCTGTGGTTTGTTAAACAGATCTCCTATGGTTGGACATCTAGGTCACTCTCTGGGGACAGCCTAACAAATAGAATAACACATTTTCTTTTTTTTTTTCTGAGACAGAGTCTCACTCTGTCACCCAGGCTGGAGTGCAGGGGCGCAATCTCGGCTCACTGCAATTTCCACTTCCTGGGTTCAAGTGATTCTCCTGCCTCAGCCATAGCTGGGACTACAGGCGCCCACCACCACGGTCGGCTAAGTTGTTTTTTTTTTTTTTTTGAGACGGAGTCTCGCTCTGTCGCCCAGGCTGGAGTGCAGTGGTGTGATGTCCACTCACTGCAAGCTCTGTCCCCTGGGTTCATGCCATTCTCCTGCCTCAGCCTCCCGAGTAGCTGGGACTACAGGCACCTGCCACCATGCAGGGTAATTTTTTTTTTTTTTTTTGTATTTTTAGTAGAGACCGGGTTTCACCATGTTAGCCAGGATGCTCTCGATCTCCTGGCCTCGTGATCTGCCCGCCTTAGCCTCCCAAAGTGCTGGGATTACAGGCATGAGCCACTGCGCCCGGCCTAAGTTTTGTATTTTTAGTAGAGACGGGGTTTTACCATGTTGGCCAGGCTGGTCTCAAATTCCTGACCTCAAGTAATCACCAGTCTCAGCCTTCCAAAGTGTTGAGATTACAGGTGTGAGCCACGGAGCCCAGCCAAACACACGTTGTCAATTCTTCTCCTTCTTTTCTTTTCTTTTTTTTTTCTGAGACAGGGGTCTCAGTGTGTTGCCCGTTTGGAGTGCAGTGGCTATCACAGGTGTGCTCCCACTACTGATCCACACAAGAGTTTTACCTGCTCAGTTTCCAGGCTGGGCCGGTTCACCTCTCCTTAGGCAACCTGGTGGCGGTATCCCGCTCCCCAGGAGGTCACCATATTGACACCAAACTTACTGTAGTCACCCAACTGGCATAGTGCACTACAGCCCAGAACTGCTGGATTCAAGTGATCCTTCCACCTCAGTCTCCTGAGTAACTGGGACTACAGGCATTCGTCACTGAGCCCAGCTTCTCAGCATTTTTGATGAATACTTAAGACCACACCACCTTCCATACAGGGGACCTTACTTGACTTCCAGCAGTGATGGGTGAGTATGCCCATTTCTTTGAATGTTTGACATTTGCAAATAAATGTTAGAGACATTTGCTTGGCAAGATGTAGATTAAATCAGAAGCCATAAGCCAGGCATGGCACCTCGTGCTTATTATCCCAGCACTTTGGGAGGCTCAGGACGGAAGATCACTTGAGTCCAGGAGTTCAAGACTAGCCTGGGCAACACGACAAGATCCTGTCTCTACCCAAAAAAAAATTTTTGTTTTTGTATTCTCTCACCTCTGCCTTATGAGTAACTGGGACTACAGGCATGCACCATCATGCCCAGGTAATTTTTGTATTTTTAGTAGAGACGGGATTTCACTGTGTTGGCCAGGCTGGTATCGCACTCCTGACCTCAGGTGATCTGCCCACCTTGGCCTCCCAAAGTTCTGGGATTACAGGCATGAGCCACCATGCCCGACCCCCAAAAAAGGTTTAAATTAGCCAGATGTGGTAGTCAGTGCCTGTGGGCCCAGCTACTGGGGAGGCTGAGTAGGGAGGATCACTTGAGCCTAGGAGGTCGAGGCTGCAGTGGAGCTGCGAGTATGTCACTGCACTCCAGGGCAACAGAGTGAGAACCTGTCTCAAAAAAAAAAAAAAAAAAAAAAAAAATAAGAAGAGACAATGGAAAATGCCAGAAGGTGCATGAGGGATTGAGTGTTGTCATGAAAGGCTTCCTGGAGGAGGTGTCATTTGAGGTGGAAGCCAGAGACCGCAGAATGGAGTCTCTGATTTTTTTAAATTTAGGTAATATTTACATAATAAAAGTTATTATTTTTTTAGCTTTTTTTTTTCTTTTGAGACAAAGTCTTGCTCTGTCACCCAGGCTGGAGTATCGTGGCTTGATCTCGGCTCACTGAAACTTCCTCCTCCCAGCTTCAAGCCATTCTCCTGCCTCAGCCTCCCAAGTAGCTGGGATTACAGGCATGCATGACCACGTCTAACTAATTTTTGTATTTTTAGCAGAGATGGAGTTTCACCATGTTGGCCAGGCTGGTCTTGAACTCCCGACCTCAGGTGATTCGCCCACTTCCTTGGCCTCCCGAAGTGCTGGGATTGATTACACACGTTTCCAAACAGTGGATCCCACAAGAAATGAAGGTGTCATCAGAGGTGACAGAATGGAGGTCCCCGTCTGAGGGACGGACTGCTGAACCTCGAGTGAGTAGGCTATAAGGCTGGCAGGGAGGTCACCCAGTCCTATGGCCTAAGATTGTCCCCAAACATAAAGCTTGAACCCTGAGGCCCCTTTGGTTGGTTTACTTGGTCCTTGACCAGCATTTAAACTCTCTCTTTTTTTTCTTCTTGAGACGAGTTCTCACTCTGTCGCCCAGGCTAGAGTGCAGAGCACAATCTCGGCTCCCTGCAACCTCTGCCTGTTGGGTTCAAGTGATTCTCCTGTCTCAGCCCCCAGGAGTAGCTGGAGCTACAGACGTGTGCCACCATGCCCAGCTAATTTTTGTATTTTTAGTAGTAACAGAGTTTCACGATGTTGATCAGGCTGGTCTTGAACTCCTGACCTCAAGTGATCCTCCTGCCTCGACCTCCCAAAGTGCTGGGATTAAAAGGGTGAGCCACCACTCCTGGCCTATACTCTCTTGACAAAGGTTTTTATAAATCCCAGTTTGGCTGGGTGCCGTGGCTCATGCTTGTAGTCCCAGTACTTTGGGAGGCTGGGGCCAGGGGATCACTTGAGCCCTGGAGATTGAGACCAGTCTGGGGCAACATGGCAAAACCCATCTCTACAAAAAATAAAGTAAAATTAGCCAGGAATGGTGGTGCGTGCCTGTAGTCCCAGCTTCTTGGGAGGCTGATGTGGGAGGATCACTTGAGCCCAAGAATTAGAGGCTGCAGTGAGCCATGATTGTGCCACTGCACTCCAGCCTGGGTGACACAGTGAGACCCTGTCTCGGAAAGAAAGAAAAAGAAAGAAAAGAAAGAAAGAAAGAAAAGAAGGAAAGAAGGAGAGAAAGAGAAAGAAGACAGTCTGGGCCAGGTGCCGAGGCTCATGCCTGTAATCCCAGCACTTTGGGAGGCTGAGGTGGGCAGATTGCTTGAGCCTGGCAGTTTGAGATCAGCCTGGCTATTATAGTGAAATCCCATCTCTACAAAAAATAAAAAAATTAGTTGGGTGTGGTGGCGCACACCTATAGTCCCAGCTACTTGGGAGACTAAGGTGGGAAAATCACTTGAGCCTGGGATCGAGGCTGCAGTGAGCCGTAATCACACCACTGCCCTCCAGCCTGTGTGACAGAGTGAGGCTCTGTCTCAAAACACCACCAGCAGCAAGAAAACCCATGATCAGCTGGGCGCAGTGGCTTATGCCTGTAATCCCAGCACTTTGTGAGGCCGAGGTGGACAGATCGCGAGGTCAGGGGTTGGAGATCAGCCTGGCCAACATAGTGAAACCCCATCACTACTAAAGATACAAAATATTAGCTGGGCGCGGTGGCACTCCCCTGTAATCCCAGCTACGCAGGAGGCTGAGAATCGCTTGAATCTGGGAGGCGGAGGTTGCAGTGAGCTGAGATCGCGTCACTGCACTCCAGTCTGGGCGACAGAGCAAGACTCCATCACAGAAAAAAAAAGAAAAAAGAAAAAAGAAGGCCGGGCGCGGTGGCTCAAGCCTGTAATCCCAGCACTTTGGGAGGCCGAGACGGGTGGATCACGAGGTCAGGAGTTCGAGACCATCCTGGCTAACACGGTGACACCCCATCTCTACTAAAAATACAAAAAGCTAGCCGGGCGAGGTGGCGGGCGCCTGTAGTCCCAGCTACTCAGGAGGCTGAGGCAGGAGAATGGCGTAAACCTGGGAGGCGGAGCTTGCAGTGAGCTGAGATCCGGCCACTGCACTCCAGCCTGGGCGACAGAGCGAGACTCCTTCTCAAAAAAAAAAAAAAAAGAAGAAAGAAAAAAGAAGAGAAAAAAAAAAAAAAACAAAATCCATGAACACTCACTGCAGCCAGTGAAGGCAAGGTAGAGATGGGACCCCACCTTCAGCCTGTGTCTTACATTTTTAGGGGCTAATTTAATTTAGAATGTCCAGCAGGGAAGTGTGTCTAGTTGTCCAGTGAGGGCAGCCTCAAGCTATCTTCCCACCTCGGCCTCCCAAATCACTGGGATTACAGGCGTGAGTCACTGTACCTGGCCTGAAGGTCCCTTTTATAGATGAGAAAACTGAGGTTCAGGGCTGGCTTCTGCCCCTGTCCAACCTGCTGGCTTCTTCCTCAGCCAGCCCTCTCCAACTACTGCCTCTTTCTCTCTTTCTTTCTCTCACTTTCCTTTTTTTTTTTTTTTTTTTTGACGGAGTCTTGCTCTGTCGCCCAGGCTGGAGCGCAGTGGGCGATCTCGGCTCACTGCAAGTTCTGCCTCCCAGGTTCACGCCATTCTCCCGCCTCAGCCACCCACATAGCTGAGACTACAGGTGCCTGCCACCACACCCGGAAATTTTGTTTTTGTAGTTTTAGTAGAGCCAGCTAGGCTATTCCTGTTTAGCCAGAATGGTCTCGATCTCCTGACCTCGTGATCCGCCCGTCTCGGCCTCCCAAAGTGCTGGGATTACAGGTGTGAGCCACCGCGCCCAGC
>NC_045454.1:34142469-34183698 GCF_002776525.5 Piliocolobus tephrosceles | reverse complement strand
ATCTCGAACTCCTGACCTCGTGATCCACCTGCCTTGGCCTCCCAAAGGGCTGGGATTAAAGGCGTGAGCCACAGGGCTCAGCTCTTTTGTTTTTGAGACAGAGTCTCACTCTGTTGCCCAGGTTGGAGTGCAGAGGCACCATCTTGGCTCACTGCAATCTCCACTTCCTGAGTTCAAGCGATTCTCCTGCCTTGGAGAGCCTCCCCAGTAGGTGGGATTACAGGCATGCACAACCACGCCTGTATTTTTGTATTTATAGTAGAGACTGGGGGGGGTGGTCACCATTTTGGCCAGGCTGGTCTCGAATTCCTGACCTCAGGTGATCCACCCGCCTTGGCCGCCCAAAGTGTTGGGATTACAGACGTGAGCCATCATGGCCAGCCTCTACTGCCTATTTCTGCATCTCCTGTTCCAGACAAACAGAAGAAACAAGGCCATTTATTGAGCACCGGTGGTGTGCTGAGGGCTCAACCTGCATCCTCAAAGATCGTCCATCCAACATCCTGCTAGGAGTGGATCAACCGAGTCACAGAAGGGGCTCGACCCCCACTCACTGTACGGAGAGGAAAGCTGAGGTTCAGAGAGGTGAAACGACACTCCCGGGGTCACACAGCAAGGACATGCAGGGGCAGGTTTGGGGGCGAGGCTATTCCTGCATCCACCGTATAGACAGGGAAGGCGAGGCGCAAAGGTCAGCCAGTGCTAGAGACCAGACGGCGGCCCACAGGGAGGAGTGGACTCGGGTCCGTGATGCACCTGATGGGGCGGGGCTATCCTCAATGGGTGGGCGGTGCTGGACCGGGCTGCCCCTATCAGGTGGAAGCGGGGTGGAGTGCACCTGTGCAGAGGGCTTGGGGGCGTGGCTAGAGGCTGAGATGCGTCGGGTGGGCTGGGGCTGGGCGGAGCCGGCGGTGCAGCACTGCCCCGGAAAGGCTTTCTTGCTACCGCAGGATGAAAGGGTGCTACTGTGGGTGATCGTGCACAAATAAGGCTGCGAGGTCACGTTGTCCATGCGCTAAGGGAAACGAGAGGAACCCTGGCCTCAGTTCCTAGGCCAGCAAATGGAGCCGCCATCCTTGACTCCTGTCTGTGCCTGTCTGCACCTCAGCAAGCCTTAGTCTCCATATCTGTCCAATGGGCGTGCCATCCCCGAGATAGAAGGGACCTTTTGTGCCGCAGAGCTGGTCCCTTTCCTGTGCCCCCACAGCCTCAGAATAAAGCCAAACACCTCACCTGTCAACCCTCAACTCCCTCCACCATCCCCCTTATTCACAGTACTCCAGCCACAGGCTTCCTAGTTGGTCTTTGCACAGGGCAACAACATTACCACCCCAGGGCCTTTGCATATGCTATCTGAGCCGCCTACTCTCAGTTCTTCCCTATGACTACTCCTTTAGGTATCGACTAAATACTAACATCCTGGCCAAAATAGCCTCCCCTCTCTGAGGTCTCAAATCCATGGAGGGAGTGGATTTTGGGCTAACTGGATAGTGCCACAAAAAATGTACATATATATGCCGGGTGCAGTGGCTCACGCCTGTAATCCCAACACTTTAGGAGGCCAAAGCAGGCGAATCACCTGAAGTCAGGAGTTCCAGACCTGCCTGGCCAACATGGTAAAACCCCATCTCTACTAAAAATACAAATAAATTAGCCGGATATGGTGGCACACGCCTGTAATCCCAGCTACTTGGGAGGCTGAGGCAGGGGAATCGCTTGAACTGGGGAGGCGGAGGTTGCAATGAGCCAAGATCGTGCCACTGCACTCCCTGGGGGATAGAGCTCCGTCTCCAAAAATATAAAATAATAATAATTCCAAATGGATCTGAGATGTGAATACGCACCCTGCAAACACTGGAAGAGGCTATGTGCAGCCAGGGCAGTGCCGCACGCTTGTAATCCTAGCACTTTGGGAGACCGAGGCAGGTGGATCACTTGAGGTCAGGAGTTCGAGACCAGCCTGGCCAACATGGTGAAACACTGTCTCTACTAAAAACACAAAACCTTAGCCAGGCACGGTGGCAGGTGCCTGTAATCCCAGCTACTCCAGAGGCTGACCCAGAAGAATTGCTTAAACCCAGGAGGCAGAGGTTGCAGTGAGCCGAGGTCATGCCACTGTACCCCAGCCTAGGCAACAAGAGTGAAACTCCGTCTCAAAAAATAATAATGATAATAATATGAGGGTATGTGTACGTTTCTCTAAGGTCTGGGAAGGGAAAGAGCTTTCATAATGATCAGTCAGAGCCCAGGAGCAACGATGGGAAGGATGTGTGCATTCATACATGTATGTGTGTGTGTAAGAGTAAAATAGGCCAGGCGCAGTGGCTCACGCCTGTAATCCCAGCACTTTGGGAGGCCAACGCAGGCAGATCACTTGAGGTCAGGAGCTCGAGACCAGCCTGGCCAACATGGTAAACCCTGTCTCTACTAAAAATAGAAAAATTAGCCAGGCCTGATGGAGCATGCCTGTAATCCCAGGCACTCAGGAGGCTGAGGCAGGAGAATCACTTGAACCCAGGAGGTGGAGTTTGCAGTGAGCCGAGATCATGCCATTGCACTCCAGCCTGGGGGTCACGGCGATACTGTGTCTAAAAAAAAAAAGAGTAAAATAAAACCTTTGGCCAGTCACAGTGGCTCATGCCTGAAATCCCAAAGCCTTTGAAGGCTGAGGCAGAAGGATCACTCGAGGCCAGGAGTTTGAGACGAACCTGGGCAATATAGCAAGACTCTGTCTCTACAAAAAATAAAAAATTAACTGGGCATAGTGGCATGTGCCTGTAGTCTCAGCTATGCGTGAAGCTGAGGTGGGAGGATCACTTGAGCCCAGGAGTTTGAGGTTACAGTGAGCTATGATTGTGCCACTGCAACTGCACTCCAGCCTGGGAGACAGAGTGAGAACCTGTCTCAAAATAATAATAATGGGCCGGGCCTGGTGGCTCACGACTGTAATCCCAGCACTTTGGGAGGCTGAGTGGGCAAATCATGAGGTCAGGAGTTCAAGACCAGCCTGGCCAACTTGGTGAAACCCAATGTCTACTAAAAATAGAAAAATTAGCCGGGCGTGGTGGCGGGTGCCTGTAATCCCAGCTACTGGTGAGGCTGAGGCAGGAGAATCATTTGAATCCGGGAGGTGGAGGCTGCAGTGAGACGAGATCACGCCATTGTACTCCAGCCTGGGTGACAAGAGCAAGACTCCGTCTCAAAAAACAAAAAACAGGCCGGGCGCGGTGGCTCAAGCCTGTAATCCCAGCACTTTGGGAGGCCGAGACAGGCGGATCACGAGGTCAGGAGATCGAGACCATCCTGGCTAACACCGTGAAACCCCGTCTCTACTAAAAAAAATACAAAAATCTAGCCGGGCGAGGTGGCGGGCGCCTGTAGTCCCAGCTACTCAGGAGGCTGAGGCAGGAGAATGGCGGGAACCCGGGAGGCGGAGCTTGCAGTGAGCTGAGATCTGGCCACTGCACTCCAGCTTGGGTGATAGAGCGAGACTCCGTCTCAACAACAACAACAACAACAACAACAAAAAAAAAAAAAAAAAAAAAAAACCAAAACAACAAACAATAATAATAATAATAATAATACATTGAACAATTATCATGAGTTTTAAAAAATGAAAACAAAACAAAACAATGAGCTGGAGGCCAGGTGTCGTGGCTCATACCTATAATCCCAGCACTTTGGGAGGTTGTGGTCTTGATACAGGAGATAGAAATTATTTAGGCAGGTAGTAATAGTAAAAGAGTCCTGGGAATTTCCCTTTTAACAAAAGGCAGCCACCAAATCATTTCTTTCTGTTTTTAATTTTTATTTTTTGAGATGGAGTTTTGTTCTTGTCACCCAGGCTACAGTGCAGTGGCTCCATCTTGGCTCACGGCAACCTCTGCCTCCCGGCTTCAAGCAATTCTGTCTCAGCCTCCTGAGTAGCTGGGATTACAGGCAGGTGCCACCACGCCCAGCTAATTTTTGTATTTTTAGTAGAGACGAGGTTTCACAATGTTGGCTGGGCTGGTCTCAAACTCCTGACTTCAGGCGATCCACCAGCCTTGGCCACCGTGCCCAGCCTTCTTTTTTGAGATGGAGTCTTATTCTGTCACCCAGGCTGGAGTGGAGTGGTGCAATCTCGGTTCACTGAAACCTCTGCCTCCCGGGTTCATGCTACTCTCCTGCCTCACCCTCCCAAGTAGCTGGGATTACAGGCATGTGCCGCCATGCCCAGCTAATTTTGGTATTTTTTATTTATTTAATTTTTAGACGAAGTCTCGCTCTGTCATCCAGGCTGGAGTACAGTGGCCTAATCTCAGCTCACTGCAAGCTCCGCCTCCCGGGTTTACGCCATTCTCCTGCCTCAGCCTCCCGAGTAGCTGGGACTACAGGCGCCCGCCACCTTGCCCAGCTAGGTTTTTTGTATTTTTTAGTAGAGACAGGGTTTCACCGTGTTAGCCAGGATGGTCTCGATCTCCTGACCTTGTGATTCGCCCGTCTCGGCCTCCCAAAGTGCTGGGATTACAGGCTTGAGCCACCGCGCCGGGCTAATTTTGGTATTTTTAGTAGAGATGCGGTTTCACTATGTTGGCCAGGCTGGTCTTGAATTCCTGATCTTGTGATTCACCCACCTCGGCCTCCCAAAGTGTTGGGATTACAGGCGTGAGCCACTGTGCCCAGCCCCAACTCATTTTTTTTCTTTCTTTTTTTCTTTTCTTTTTCTTTTTTCTTTTTCTTTTTCTTTTTTTTTTTTTTTTTGAGACAGTTTCACTCTTTTTGCCCAGGCTGGATTGCAATGGCGCAATCTTGGCTCACTGCAACCTCCGCCTCCTGGGTTCAAGCGATTCTCCTGCCTCAGCCTCCCGAGTAGCTGGGATGATGGGTGCCTGCCACCATGCCCAGCTAATTTTTTGTAGTTTTAGCAGAGACGGGGTTTCACCACGTTGGCCAGAATTGTCTCGATCTCTTGACCTCGTGATCTGCCCACCTTGGCCTCCCAAAGTGCTGGGATTACAGGCATGAGCCACAGTGCCCGGCCAACTCATTTCTTTTCTAACAAAGAGCAGCCTGAAAAATTGAGCTGTAGACATGGATAAGCCAGCTGGAAGCTTCCAGGGGTGAATGCCAGCAGCTGTGTCAAGGGAAAAGTGCTACCTGAGGGCCAGGCATGTTCAAAATGGGGGCTCCAGCCTCCCTTTTTTTTGGTCACTATATGTACAGTAAAGAAACAGGCTTTAGTTTGGCCGGGTACGGTGGCTCATGCCTGAAATCCCAGCACTTTGGGAGGCCAAGGCAGGTGGATCACCTGAGGTCAGGAGTTTGAGACCAGCCTGGCCAACATGGCAAAACCCCGTCTCTACTAATAATACAAAAATTAGCCAGGCCTCAAGCCTGTAATCCCAGCACTTTGGGAGGCTGAGGCGGGCGGATCACGAGGTCAGGAGATCGAGACCATCCTGGCTAACACGGTGAAACCCCGTCTCTACTAAAAAAAATACAAGAAAATTAGCCAGGCGTGGTGGCGGGCACCTGTAGTCCCAGCTACTTGGGAGGTGGAGGCAGGAGAATGGTGTGAACCCGGGGGGGCAGAGCTTGCAGTGAGCCGAGATCGCACCACTGGACTCCAGCCTGGGGCACAGAGCAAGACTCCGTCTCAAAAAAAAAAAAAAAAAAAATTAGCCAGGCATGGTGGCGGGCACCTGTAATCTCAGCTACTCAGGAAGCTGAGGCAGGAGAATTGCTGGAACCCAGGAGGTAGAGGTTGCAGTAAGTGGAGATTGAGCCACTATACTCCAAACTGGGTGACGAAGCAAGACACCGTCTCAAAAAAAAAAAAAAAAAAAAAAAAAAAAATGAACAGGCAACATGGCGCCAGCCAGCTGGAGAACTCATCTGCATAATAAAAGATTAAGAAGCCGGGCACAGTGGCTTATGCCTGTAATCACAGCACTTTGGGAGGCCGAGGTAGCAGATTACGAGGTCAGAGTTCGAGACCAGCCTGGCCGAGAGACCAGCCTGGCCAACATAGTGAAACCCCATCTCTACTAAAAAAATTAGCCGGGTGTGGTGGCAGGCACCTGTAATCCAAGCTACTCAGGAGGTTGAGGCAGGAGAATTGCTTGAACCTGGGAGGCAGAGGTTGCAGTGAGCTGAGATCGCACCATTGCACTCCACCTGGGAGACAGAGCGAGACTCTGACTCAAAAAAAAAGAAAAGAAAAAAAGAAAAAAAAGATTAGCGTGGGAAGCCCAGCTTTTCACACCCTATACAAATTACACACCTAACTGTAACCAGTTTTTTGCACCCTATGCAAATGAAACACCTGGTCCAACAAATCTCTTGTGCCCTATGGAAATCAGACACACCTCTTTAAGCTCATCCATAAAACTCACTGCTTTTTACTGAGGAAATGGAAACCCGTTCAAGATCCCTCCGTCTGCAGCAGAGAGAGTGCTTCTCTTTCTTTTGCTGATTAAACTTACACTCTGAATCTCACTCTGTATGTCTGAGTCCTAGTTTTCCATGCCTGTGAGACAACAAATATTGGGTATTTACCCCAGACAACAACACTACTCCAGTGGGAGGAACACTTGAAGCCAGGAGTTTGAGGCCGGCCTGGGCAACTTAGCGAGATCCCCATCTCTATAAAACAAAAATAAGCAGGGGTGGGACACGGTGGTTCCGCCTGTAATCCCAGCACTCTGGGAAGCTGTGGCGGGCAGATCACCTGAGGTCAGGAGTTCGAGATCAGCCTGACCAATATGGACACTCCATCTCCACTAAAAATACAAAAATTAGCCAGGCATTGTGGCAGGTGCCTGTAGTCTCAGCTACTCGGGAGGCTGAGGCAGGAGAATCACTTGAACTCGGGAGGCGGAGGTTGCAGTGAACTGAGATTGCACCACTGCACTCCAGCCTGGGTGACAGGGTGAGACTCCATCTCAAAAAAAAAAAAAAAACAAAAACAAAAAAAAAAAACATACTGGGCGCGGTGGCTCATGCCTGTAATCCCAGCACTTTGGGAGGCTGAGGCAGGTGGATCACCTGAGGTCAGGAGTTCGAGACCAGCCTAGCCAACATGGTGAAACTCTGTTTCTACTAAAAATACAAAAATTAACCAGGAGTGGTGGCACATGCCTGTAATCCCAGCTACTCGGGAGAGTGAGACAGGAGAATCACTTGAACCCGGGAGGCAGAAGTTGCAGTGAGCCAAGATTGTTCCACTGTATTCCATTCAGCCTGGGTGACAGAGAGAGACTCTGTCTCAAAAAACAAACAAGCAAACAAACAAACAACAACAACAACAACAAAAAACGGTTGGCGGGGACAGGCTCTAGGGAGAGATGTTCTGCTGCCTGGGTTGGGAGGGCCATGAGAAGTTGGCTGAAGGAGGAGCCTAGGGAGACTCCTAGATTTTCTGGGTGCTTAATGGACTCTCTCTCTGATTTGGGGAGGCTTAGGGAGCACTGGGCAACTCTAAGAGTGGCCTGGGAGCCTGGCTGTGCCCCCTGCAGTCCTGGTGCTTTGGGGTAGGCAGGGATTTGCCCCACCAGGCCGGAGGGCAGAGCAGTTCCTCTGGAACATCTCCCAGTGCACAAAGGCTCTGGATGTGGGGTATGACTGTGAACTTCCCCTCAGCAAATACCTCCCCCGCGGAAATGCACACGCAGCCTTCTCCCTTGGAATAAGGCAGGAAAATACAAACAATAAAAAATAAATGTATAAGAAGGTGAAGTCACAATGGGCAGCAGACAGTTGGGGACATTGCACCATCCCTGCAGGAAGGAAGCACCTTGGAGCTGACCCAGGCTGCCTCACTCTGCTTCCTTTGGAAACGCTTGTGACTTTTCAAATACTGCATTTTGCTGACAGGGCAAAGCATGTTCAGATGGCTATGACGACAGGCCCTCTGGAGACTTGGAGAATGTTCCAGGTTGACTCAGAGGAATGCGGGTTGGAATCCCTGTTTCATCTCTGGTTACCTCTGTGAGCTTGGGCAAGGATGGGTTTTTTATTTTTACTTTTATTTTATTTATTTTATTATTATTATTTTTAAGACAGAGTCTTGCTCTATCACCAGGCAGGAGTGCAGTGGCCCGATCTCGGGTCATTGCACCCTTCACCTCCCGGGTTGAAGTGATTCTCCTGCCTCAGCCTCCTGGGTAGCTGGGATTAAAGGGGCCTGCCACTATGCCTGGCTAACTTTTGTATTTTTAGTAGAAACGGGGTTTCACCATGTTGGTCAGGCTGGTCTCGGACTCCTGACCTCATGATCCACCTACCTTGGCCTCCCAAAGTGTGAGCCACTGTGCCCAGCCCCGGGCTTTTTAATAAACTCTTCTGGAGTAACTGGGTATCTGTGTGGCATAAAATAAATCTTGATCCCTACCTCACACCCTACACACAAAAATTTAACTTTGGGGAAAGCCCTTTCTCACTCTGAGCCTCCTCTGGGCCATGGTTTTCAACTCACAGAGCTGCTGTGGTACTGGGTCCCAACAGGCCTGCCTGAACACTTGGCAAAAAGTAACTATCATTGGAGGTGTGGAGGTTCATGCCTGGAATTCCAGTGCTATGTGAGGCTGAGGCAGGAGGATCACTTGAGGCCAGGAGTTCTAGACCAGCCTGGGCAACATAGGCAGACCTCATCTTTCATATATATACATTTCTTTTTTTTTTTGAGACAGAGTTTTGTTCGGTCCCCCAGGCTGGAGTGCAGTGGTACAATCTCAGATCACTGCAACCTCTGCCTCCCAGGTTCAAGCAGTTCTCCTGCCTCAGCCTCCCGAGTAGCTGGTGTGTACCACCATGCCCGACTATTTTTTTGTATTTTTAGTAGAGACGGGGTTTTACCATGTTAGCCAGGTTGGTCTCTAACTCCTGACCTCAAGTGATCCACCCACCTTAGCCCCCCAAAGTGCTGGGATTACAGGTGTGAACCACAGTGCCTGGCCCCCACCTCTTCATATTGTCACATGGGTCTTAGGCTTCCAGGAAGACACATACATTCGGGCAATAGGAGAGACATATCAGACTCTCAGGAAGGACTGAATGGGTCGGAGTGGGATTCTCTATTCGATGGGACTCTGCAAATTTGAATCATTCACACAGTATACAGTGATTTCCTTTTATCTGAGGTTTCACTTTTCTTTCTTTTCTTTTTTTTCTTTTCTTTTCTTTCTCGAGCCTTGCTCTGTCTCCCAGACTGGTGGGCAGTGCTGCAATCTCGGCTCACTGCAACCTCCACCTCCCAGGCTCAAGTGATTCTCCTGCCTCAGCCTCCAGAGTAGCTGGGATTACAGGCACCTGCCACCTCACCCAGCTAATTTTTGTATTTTTAATAGAGACGGGGTTTCACTATACTGGTCAGGCTGGTCTCAAACTCCTGACCTCAAGTGATCCACCTGCCTGGGCCTCCCAAAATGCTGGGATTACAGGTGTGAGCCACCGTACCTGGCCTGAGGTTTCATTTTCTGTAGTGTTGGCTACCTTCGATCAACCTCAATCCAAACATATCAAGCGGAAAATTCCAGAAATAATTCATAAGTTTTCAATTGCCTGCCGTTCTTAGTGTGATGAAATCAGCCCCCGCCCTGCTCCCTCCCGCCCCGGATGTGAATCATCCCTTTGTTAAGTGCGCCCACGCCATAGACACTACCAGCCCCCTAGTCACTTAGTAATCTTCTGGGTGATCAGATCAACTGTCTCAGTATTGCAGTGCTTATGTTTGAGAAATCCTAATTGTATTAATTTTCTATTTTATTATATTATTGTTGTTAATCTTTTACCGTGTCTCATTGCTAAATTAAACTTTATCATAGGTATGTATGTATGCATAGGAAAAAAGTGCATACACGTTGGGTATTTTCTGAAGTTTCAGGAATTTACTGGGAATCTTGGAACATATTCCCCACAGGTAAGGGGAAGCTACTGTATTATTTTGGTATTCAAAATAAAAGAGGCTGGGCATGGTGGCTCACGCCTGTAATCCCAGCACTTTGGGAAGCCAAGGCAGGAGCGATCCCTTGAGCCCAGGAGTTTGAGACCAGCCTAGGTAACATAGCGAGACCCTGCCTTTACAAAAACTTTAAAAATTAGCCGGGTGTGGTAGCTTGCACCTGTAGTATCAGCTACTCCAGAAGCTGAGGTAGAGTTGCTTGGGCCCAGGAGGCTACAGTGAATTATGATCATGCCACTGCACTCACCCTGGGGGACAGCATGAGAGCCTGTCTCAAAAAAATAAAACAAAATAGCACACAGAAAAAGTTTTTGAAATTAGCCTAAATAACTTGACAGTTTCATCCACGTCAGGGATCAAGCCTGAACTCTGGATGAATCACGTATCTCTCTCTCTCTCTCTCTTTTTTTTTTGATGAGATAGAGTCTCACTCTGTCGCCCAGGCTGGAGTGCAGTGGCACGATCTCGGCTTGCTGCAACCTGTCTCTTGGCTTCAAGTAATTCTCATGCCTCAGCCTCCTGAGAAGCTGGGATTACAGGCATGCGCCACCACGCCCAGCTGATTTTTGTGTTTTTAGTAGAGACGGGGTTTCACCATGTTGGCCAGGCTGTCTTGAGCTCCTGACCTCAGATGATCTGCCCGCCTTGGACTCCCAAACTGCTGGGATTACAGGCGTGAGCCACCGCCCAGGCCTTGAACTTTAATTTGTCTCCTGTTCTGACCTGCCTCAGGTGGAGCTCTGCTGGGTGGGTGGGGCTGATAGCCTTTCCCGTCCTACATGAGCTGTAGCCATGTGTGCATGTGTGCGTGTGTATGTGTGTGTGTATATATATATGTGTGTCTGTTTATGTGAGTGTGTATGTGTGTGAGAGAGATGAATGGTTTTTTTTTTTTTTTTTGAGATGGAGTCTTGCTCTGTTGCCCAGGCTGGAGTGCAGTAGCGCAATCTCGGCTCCTTGCAAGCTCTGCCTCCCAGGTTCACACCATTCTCCTGCCTCAGCCTCCCGAGTAGCTGGGACTTCAGGCGCCCGCCACCATGCCCAGCTAATTTTTTTGTATTTTTAGTAGAGACGGGGTTTCACCATGTTAGCCAGGATGGTCTGGATCTCCTGACCTCGTGATCTGCCTGCCTCGGCCTCCCAAAGTGCTGGGATTACAGGCAGGAGCCACCGCGCCCAGCCTTTTTTTTTTTTTTTTTGAGGCGGAGTTTTGCGCTGTCTCCCAGGCTCAAGTGCAATGGAGCGATCTTGCATCGTTGAAACCTCTGCCACCTGGGTTCAAGTGATTCTCTCTCCTCAGCCTCCTGAGTAGCTGGGATTACAGGCACCGGCCACCACACCCGGTTAATTTTTGTATTTTTAGTAGAGATGGGGTTTCACCATGTTGGCCAGGTTGGTCTCGAACTCCTGACCTCAGGTGACCCACCCTCCTCGGCTTCCCAAAGTGCTGGGATTATAGGCGTGAGCCACTGCGCCTGGCCAAGAGATGTATGTTGTATTTTTCTTAAGCAGAGGAAAGAAGTATAAACATTAAATTTAAAAACAAAACTTTTGGCCAAGCGTGTGGTGGCTCAGCCCCGTAATCCCAGCACTTTGGGAGGCTAACACAGGTGGATTACCCGAGGTCAGGAGTTCAACACCAGTCTGCCAACATGGAGAAACCCCGTCTTTAGTAAAAATGCAAAAATTAGCTGAGCATGGTGACACATGCCTGTAATTCTAGGCACATAGGATGCTGAGGTGGGAGAATCACTTGAACCTGGGAGGTGGAAGTTGCAGTGAGCCAAGCTTGCACCACTGCACTCCAGCCTGGGTGACAAAGGGAGAGGAGACTCTTGTCTCAAAAAAAAATTTTTTTTAAATTATTTATTTTTTAGAGACAGGGGTCTCACTGTGTTGTCCAGGCTGTTCTCAAACTCTTGGGTTCAAGCGATACTCTTGCCTTAGCCTCCCAAGTAGCTGGGATTACAGGCATTTGCCACCACAGCCAGCTAATTTTTTATACTTTTAGTAGAGACAGGGTTTCACCATGTTGGCCAGAGTGGTCTTGAACTCCTGACCTCAAGTGATCCACTTGCCTCGGCCTCCCAAAGTGCTGGGATTACAGGCATGAGCCATCGTGCCTGGCTGTTTATTATTATTTATTATTATTTTTTGAGATATGGTTTCAGTCTTGTCACCCAGGCTGGAGTGCAATGACGCGATCTTGGCTCACTGCAACCTTTGCCTCCCAAGTTCAAGCAATTCTCCTTCCTCAGCCTGCCTTGTACCCAGGATTACAGGCACACACCACCATGCCTGGCTAATTTTTTTTCACGCCCGGCTAATTTTTGTATTTTTAGTAGAGACAGGGTTTCACCATGTTGGCCCGGCTGGTTTCAAACTCCTAACCTCAAGTGATCCGCCTGTGTTGGCCTCCCAAAGTGTTGGGATTACAGGCGTGAGCCATGGCACCCGGCCGAGAGGTATACTTTCTGTTTATTTTTTCTCTCTGCTTATCTTGTTGGCTGTTTCTTCTCCAATACAGTCACATTTCTTGGATAAGAACAAAAATACAGTAAGTCCGTTTTGAAAATGCAGGCAAAGAAATGCCGGAAGGCGGTCATGAACATGCCAACGGAGATTATCTCTGCGAGCTGAGCGATTAAGGGAGGGGTTGCAGGGTTTTTATTTGTTTTCTTTTCTGCTTCTTTGTTTCTCCATCAGGAAATTGGCCAACATATTTTTAATTAGGGGAAATGACAATTACCCCGGGTGCGCTTTTTGGCAGGACCTGGCGTTGATCATGGGTCTTAGGGCCCCCTGGACAGTCTGAGCTCCTGAGGGGCAGTTTCTCTGGTCATCTGCAGAGGCCCCGGGTGCAAGCAGGGGAGCCCCAGCTCCTACACTGCATTACCTCAGAGACTCCAGCACCACAATTTTTTTTTTTTGAGACAGGAAATTGCTCTGTCACCCAGGCTGGAGTGCAATGGCACAAGCATAGCTCACTGCAACCTCGACCCCTAGGGCTCAAGTGATCCCCAGCTACCTCAGCCTCCTGAGTGGCTGGGGCCACAGGCATGCACCAACACCCACGGCTAAATTTTGCATTTTTTTTTGTAGAGACGGGGATCTCGCCATGTTGCCCCGGCTGGTCTTGGACTTCTGGGCTCAAGCGACTGGCCCACCTTGGCCTCCCAAATTACTGGGGTTACAGGTATTAGCCACCACACCCAGTCGTGGGCTTCATTCTCTCTGAGGCTCTGTGAATAGAGTTTAGACTGTCCTCCCCGAAGCACTGGGGTGAGGTAATGCAGGAAAGGGCTGGTCCCACTGGCCCAGAAGCACACTCCACCTACAGCCAAAAGTTAAAATCCAAAATCCGGAACCTTCCTGAGCCACCGTTTCTGTCTTTGGTGCTGGCATGGCACTGGCATGCAGTGGGTGCCATATTATTGCTCTCCAGAGGCATGGCAGGTCTTACCACTGTGGCATCAGGACCCCAGGTTTCTCTAGCCTGGGTATTGTGGCTCTTGAGTAAGGCATCTTGCAGGATTTTTTTTTTTTTTTTGAGATGGAGTTTCACTCTTGTTGCCCAGGCTGGAGTGCAATGGCACGATCTTAGCTCACTGCAACCTCTGCCTCCCAGGTTCAAGCAATTCTCCTGCCTCAGCCTCCCTAGTAGCTGAGATTACAGGCATGTGCCACCATGCCCGGCTAATTTTGTATTTTTAGTAGAGACGGGGTTTCTCCATGTTGGTCAGGCTGGTCTCAAACTCCCAACCTCAGGTGATCTGCCCGCTTTGGCCTCCCAAAGTGCTGGGATTACAGGCATGAGCCACCGTGCCTGGCCTTTTTTTTTTTTTTTAAACAGAGTCTCTCTGTCACCCAGGCTGGAGTGCAGTGCCACGATCTTGGCTCACTGCAACCTCCACCTCCCAGGTTGAAGAGATTCTTGTGCCTCAGCCTCAAGAGTAGCTGGGTCTATAGGCATGTGCCACCATGCCCAGCTAATTTTTTTTTTTTTTTTTTTTTTTGAGACAGTCTTGCTCTGTCATCAGACTGGAGTGCAGTGGCGCAATCTCGGCTCACTGCAAGCTCCGCCTCCCGGGTTCATGCCATTCTCCTGCCCTTAGCCTCCCAAGTAGCTGGGACTACAGGCACCCACCACCACGCCTGTCTAATTTTCTTGTATTTTTAGTAGAGACAGGGTTAGCCAGGATGGTCTCGATCTCCTGACCTCATGATCTGCCCGCCTCAGCCTCCCAAAGTGCTGGGATTACAGGTGTGAGCCACCGCGCCCAACCGTTTTTTTGTTTTGTTTTGTTTTGTTTGAGATGGAGTTTCACTCCTGTTGCCCAGGCTGGAGTACGATGGCATGATCTCGGTTCACTACAACCTCTGCTTCCTGGGTTCAAGCAATTCTCCTGCCTCAGCCTCCTGACTAGCTGGGATTACAGGCACCTGCCACCATGCCAGGCTAATTTTCGTATTTTTAGTAGAGACAGGGTTTTACTATGTTGGCCAGGCTGGTTTCGAACTCCTGAGCTCAGGTGATCCATCTGCCTCGGCCTCACAACGTGCTAGGATTACAGGCATGAACCACTGCACCCAGCCAATTTTTGCATTTTTAGTAGAGACAGGAGTTTCACCATGTTGGCCAGGCTGGTCTCAAACTCCTGACCACAAGTGATCTGTCCACTTTGGCCTTCTAAAGTGCTTGGATTATAGGTGTGAGCCACCACACCTGACCTGGAGAATATATCTTTTTTTTTTTTTTCTTTTTTTTTAGATGGAGTCTCGCTCTGCCGCCCAGGCTGGAGTGCTATGGCATGATCTTGGCTCACTGCAACCTCTGACTCCCTGGTTCAAGCGATTCTCCTGCCTCAGCCTCCCGAGTAGCTGGGATTACAGGCATGTGCCACCACAGCCCAGCTAATTTTTGCATTTTTAGTAGAGATGGGGTTTCACCCTGTTGGCCAGGATGGTCTCAATCTCTTGACCTTGTGATCCGCCCGCCTCAGCCTCCCAAAGTGCTGGGATTACAGGCATGAGCCACCGCGCCCGGCCGAATATTTCTTTTTTTTTTTTTTTTTTTTGAGGCGGAGTCTTGCTCTGTCGCCCGGACTGGAGTGCAGTGGCTGGATCTCAGCTCACTGCAAGCTCCGCCTCCCGGGTTTACGCCATTCTCCTGCCTCAGCCTCCCGAGTAGCTGAGACTACAGGCGCCCGCCACCTCGCCCTGCTAGTTTTTGTATTTTTAGTAGAGACGGGGTTTCACCGTGTTAGCCAGGATGGTCTCGATCTCCTGACCTCGTGATCCGCCCGTCTCGGCCTCCCAAAGTGCTGGGATTACAGGCATGAGCCACCGCGCCCGGCCGAATATTTCTTATACCAGGAAAAGTTGGAAGCAGCCCTCAGATCCAACCTGGGAGGCCTGGTTAAATTAGTGTCTGGGCCCGGTGTGGTAGCTCATGCCTATAATCCAAGCACTTTGGGAGGTCAAGGCAGGAGGATTGCTTGAGCCTAGGAGTTTGAGACCAGCCTGGGTGACATAGGGAGCCCCTATGTCTACAAACAATAAAAATTAAAAAATTAGCCAGGCATGTGGCATGAACCCACATTCATGCTTATGGTCACAGCTACTTGGGAGGCTGAGGTAGGAGGATTGGTTGAGCCCAGGAGGTTGAGGTTGCAATGAGCCACGATTGCACCACTGCATTCCAGCCTGGGTGACAGAGCAAGGCCCTGTCTGGGAAAAAAAAAAAAAAAAAAAAAGATTAGTGTCTTCATGACACACCATGATGTGGCCAGGGAAGGGATGTGAAGGAAACTGTGCATGCAGGTAGGAGACCACACACACGGCAGCAACTCCACTTCTGTGAATGTATCCAACAGAAATGGGACCTTCATTCAGCCAGGTGCAGTGGCTCACACCTGTAATCCCAGCACTTTGGAAGGCCGAGGCGGATCACTTGGGGTCAGGAGTTCGAGAACAGCCTGGCCAACATGGCCAAACTCTGTCTCTACCAAAAATACAAAAAATTATCTGGGCGTGGTGGCACATGCCTGTAATCCCAGATACTCAGGAGGCTGAGGCAGGAGAACTGCTTGAACTTTGGAGGTGGAGATTGCAATGAGCCAAGATTGTGCTCCTGCACTCCAGCCTGGGCAACAGAGCAAGACTCCGTCTCAAAAAAAAAAAGAAAAGAAAAGAAAAGAAAAAGGCCTGTTGCAGTGGCTCACACCTGTAATTCCAGCACTTTGGGAGGCCGAGGTGGGCAGACCACCTGAGGTCGGGAGTTTGAGACCAGCCTGACCAAAATGGAGAAACCCCATCTCTACTAAAAATACAAAAGTTAGCCATGGTGGCGCATGCCTGTAATCCCAGCTACTCGGGAGGCTGAGGCAGGAGAATCGCTTAAACCCGGGAGGCGGAGGTTGCAGTGAGCTGAGATCGTGCTACTGCACTCCAGCCTGGTGACAGAGCAAGACTCTATCTAAAAAAAAAAAAAAAAAAAAAAAAAAAAAAAAAAAAGACAGTACATTCTCAAGAGGAAATAAATTCTCCATGACAGGGCTCAACGGTTCTCCTTCACTGATATGAGGTTCTAATGCTTTTCCACATGCCTTGGGAGAGAGTTGTCAAATCTTAACAAATCAGAGAAGAATTATAACTCCTAGAAGAATGTCAAAGGCATTTGGAGGGTGGAAGCTGCGGAAATTGAGCCCCATTTGCAAATGGTAAGATAGATGGATGAAAGATGTACATTCTCAAGTCTGCGTAGAAACGTATTATAAGCCGGGCACGGTGGCTCACGCCTGTAATCCCAGCACTTTGGGAGGCCATGGCGGATAGATCACCTGAGGTCAGGAGTTTAAGACCAGTCTGGCCAACATGGTGAAATCCCAACTCTACTGAAAATACAAAAATTGGTGGGGTGTGGTGGCAGGTGCCTGTAATCTCAGTTACTCGGGAAGGTAAGGCAGGAGACTTGCTTGAACCCAGGAGGCAGAGGTTGCAGTGAGCCGAGATCACGCCACTGCACTCAAGCCTAGGTAACAGCAGAGCGAGACTACATCTCAAAAGAAATAATGATGAGGTGTGTACCAATATTAAAATAAATTATGACAGTTATGGTCAGCCCTTCATAGGTGATGCCAGGGCCTCCCAAAAGGCCCCAGCCTTGAGAGACAGAGCTAGACACGGACACCCCCAGAGGGGACTGAGGACTCTAAGTCTGGGGTGTCCAATCTTTTGACTTCCCTGGGCCACATTGGGAGAAGAAGAATTGACTTGGGCCACACATAAAATTCACTAACACTAATGATAGCTGATGAGCTAAAACAGAAAATATTGCCAAAAAAAAAAAAAAAACATAATTTTTTTGTTTTTTGTTTTGAGATGGAGTGTCACTCTGTCGCCCAGGCTGGAGTGCAGTGGCGTGATCTCGGCTCACTGAAACCTCTGCCTCCCAGGTTCAAGCAATTCTCCCATCTCAGCCTCCCGAGTAGCTGGGACTACAGGTACCTGCCACCACACCCGTCTAATTTTTGTATTTTTCAGTAGAGATGGGGTTTTACCTTGTTGGTTAGGCTGGTCTGAAACTCCTGACCTCAGGTGATCCACCAGCCTTGGCCTCCCAAAGTGCTGGGATTACAGGCGTGAGCCACTGCGCCCGGCCCGTTTTGTTTTGTTTTATTCCTATTTTATTTCTTCATCATTCAGCTTGAAAAAAATCTCATAATATTTTAATAAAGTTTACAAATTTGTGTTGGACTGCATTTAAAGCTGTCCTGGGCTGCATGTGGCCCATGGACCATGGGTTGGACAAGCTTGGTCTAAGGGGTAGGGAGGGGTTTCTGGAGGAGGGGCCATTTGAATGGGGTTTTGAAGGATGAATAGAAGTTCACCAAACACAAAGGTGGGAGAAGAGCAATTCAGGCAAGAGAACAACTTACATTTGGAAAAGAATCAGCAATGAGACATGAGATAAGGCCTGCTCTGAAGGGCTCTGGACAATGGGCAGAGGGGCTGGAATATTCTTGGAGCCATGGAGAGTGTGAGAACAGGGAAGGCTCATAGCTAGAGTTGTGTGTTAAAAGGATTTCTGGCTAGGCCGGGCGTGGTGGCTCACATCTGTAATTCCAGCACTTTGGGAGGCCAAGGTGCGTGGACCATGAGGTCAGGAGTTCAAGACCAGCCTGGCCAAGATGGTGAAACCCTGTATCTACTAAAAAGACAAAAATTAGCTGGGTAAATTAGCTGGATGTGGTGGTGGGTGCTTGTAATCCCAGCTACTCAGGAGGCTGAGGCAGAGAATTGCTTGAACCTGGGAGGCGGAGGTTACAGTGAGCCAAGATCCTGCCACTGCTCTCCAGCCTGGGCGACAGAGCGAGACTCCATCTCAAAAAAAAAAAAAAGGGGGGCTAGGCGGGGGCTCACGCCTGTAATCCCAGCACTTTGGGAGGCCGAGACGGGCGGATCACGAGGTCAGGAGATCGAGACCATCCTGGCTAACACAGTGAAACCTCGTCTCTACTAAAAAACACAAAAAACTAGCCAGGCGAGGTGGCGGGCACCTGTAGTCCCAGCTACTCCGGAGGCTGAGGCAGGAGAATGGCGTAAACCCGGGAGACAGAGCTTGCAGTCAGCTGAGATCCGGCCACTGCACTCCAGCCTGGGTGACAGAGCGAGACTCCGTCTCAAAAAAAAAAAAAAAAATTTCTGTCCGGGCGTGGTGGCTCATGCCTGTAATCCCAACACTTTGGGAGGCCGAGGTGGGTGGATCATGAGGTCAAGAGATTGAGACCATCTTGGCCAACATGGTGAAGCCCTGTCTCTACTAAAAATACAAAAATTAGCCAGGTGTGGTGGCGGGCGCCTGTAGTCCCAGTTACTTGGGAGGCTGAGGCAGGGGAATTACTTGAACTCGGGAGTCGGAAGTTGCAGTGAGCCGAGATCATGCCACTGCACTCCAGCCTGGTGACAGATCAAGACTCTATCTCAAAAAAAAAAAAAAAAAAAAAAAAGATTCCTCTGAGCTTTGGGAGGACAAGGTGGAGGATTGCTTGAGTCCAGGAATTTAAGGCTACAGTGAGCTGTGATGGGGTCAATGCATTTTCAGCCTCGTTGACGGAGTGAGACCCTGTCTCAAAAAAAAAAAGGCTCCAAATCCTGGTTGTTAAAACAGGTGAGGTCATGTAGACTCAGGAAGGTGGAGAGAACTGCCTGGAGGAAATCGCAGTTAAGCCGAGTCCTGGGGAACAAGGAAGAGTGGGTAATGGGGAAAATGGCAGGAAAAGCATTCCAGGGAGAGAGAACCATCAGTGCAAAGGCCCTGGGGTAGGAAGGAACTTGGTGTGTTTGGGGAACAGGAAGATGGAGCCCCTGTTCCTTGCCACGCAGTCTGCCAGAGAAAGGGGAGGGGTTTCCACTGGGAGCAGGGAGAGGAGGCAACTGTTGCCACTTAGCATCCTTCAGATGGTTGCACAGGTGGCGAGAGACATCGGTGCCGAAGACCTGCAGGGTCAGCTCATTTGATTTTCGGCAGCCTGAGGAGGCTGTTCTGGATTGCGGTTGGGAGAGAACAGAGGTGTGCACATGGTGCTTGTCTCCCTTGGCTCACTGCTTAGTGTTATGGTTTAGGAATCCACACTGCTACCTCCCAGGCTGACCCACTCTGCCCCTGGAAGCTTTTGAATCCACCCCACCCCCTTCCCTATGCCCTTGGCCCAGGCCTTGCCATTTCTTGCCTGGACAGGTGCCCTGACCCCCACCAACTGCCACGTGATGGACCCACAGCAGCCAATGGCAACTCTTGCAAAGATTCGTGAATGTAACTATGCTCCTCTCTTGCTCTAACGCCTACTTTGGCTCCCTATTGCCCCAGAACAAAATGAAGCTCCGTCTCTGACCTTGGAGCTCTTGCCCCTGCTGGCATCTCTACTGTTCTGCCACAAGTACCCCCCGTGTCTGCCCTATTCACCCGCCTTCTGGCTCCCAGACCTTTGTACCTGTTGCTCCCTCTGCTCCAGTGAAACTGATCAACACTTCTCTGTGTTTTCTCACTTGGGGTAGGACACATCACAGGAGGCTTCTCAGAGGAGGTGGCATTTTAGCAGGTAGGATGGTAGGGGGACAGGGAAGTATATAGTGATGGCTAAAATTTATGCATCAATTTGACCAGCCTATGGGGCCCAGTTGTTTGGTCAAATACTAGTCTAGATGTTGCTGCAAAGGTGTTTTTAAATTTTTTTAGAAATGGCATCTCACTCAAGATGGAGTGCAGTAGTGCAATCATAGCTCACTGTAACCTTGACCTCCTGGGCTCAAGTGATCCTCTTGCCTCAGTCTCCCAAGTAGCTGGGACTACAGGAACACACCGCCACACCTCGCTAACTTTATTTATTTATTTATGTATTTAGAAACAGAGTCTCGTTCTGTTGCCCAGGGGCGTGATCTCCGCTCACTGCAACCTCTGCCTCCTAGGTTCAAGCGATTCTCTTGCCTCAGCCCCCTGAATAGCTGGGACTATAGGCATGCACCATCGCACCCGGCTAATTTTTGTATTTTGAATAGAAATGGGTTTTCGCCATGTTGGCCAGGCTGGTCTCAAACTCCTGACCTCAAGTGATCTGCCCACCTCAACCTCCCAAAGTGCTGGTATTATAGGCATGAGCCACCATGCTGAGTCTATGTTTTGTAGAGATGGGGTCTCACTATGTACTCCAGGCTGGTCTCGAATTCCTGGGTTTATATGATCCTTCCATCTCCCAGTGTTGGAACTACAGGCGTGAACCACCATACTCAGTTAATTTTTTTTTTTTTTTTAATTTTGAAACTGAGTCTCACTCTATTGCCCAGACTAGAGGGCAGTGGCGTGATCTCAACTCACTGCAACGCCCCCTGGGTTGAAGCGATTCTAGTGCCTCAGCCTCCCAAGTAGCTGGGACTACAGGCACGTGCCACCACACCCAGCTAATTTGTTTTTCTTTTTTTTTTTTTTTTTAAGACAGAGTCTCGCTCTGTAGTCCAGGCTGGAGTGTAGTGGCACAATCTCGGCTCACTGCAAGCTCTGCCTCCCAGGTTCACGCCATTCTCCTGCCTCAGCCTCCTGAGCAGCTGGGTCCACAGGCGCCCGCCACCACACCCAGCTAATTTTTTGTATTTTCAGTAGAGATGGGGTTTCACTGTGTTAACTAGGATGGTCTTGATCTCCCGACCTCCTGATCCTCCCGCCTTGGCCTCCCAAATGTTGGGGTTACAGGCATATAAGCCACTGCACCCAGCTGATGCTTCTTATCTAATCAGTTGAAGTCCTTCAGAGAGCAAAAACAGCCTCTAGAGGGAAAAAGGAATTCATAAGCTTGCAACAAAGAAATCCTCCCTATTTCTAACCTGCTAGAGCGCCCTATGAATTTTGGGTTTATCATCCCCCACGATTGCATGAGCTAATTCCTTAAAATACATCTCTTTTTTTTTTTTTTTTAAGAGAAAGACAAGATCTCTGCCACCCAGGCTGAAGTGCGGTGGTGGGATCATGGCTCACTGCAGCCTCGACCTCCTGGGCTCAAACAATCCACCCACCTCAGCCTCTGGAGTGGCTGGGGTCACAGGCACACACCACCATGCCCAAGCTTTTTCTAAACTTTTTCATAAACATGGGATCTTTAACTATCGGGCTCAAGCGATCTTTCCATGTCAGCCTTCCAAAGTGCTAGGATTCCAGGCATAAACCACCATGTCCAGACTTAAAATGAATCTTAATTTTTTTTTTTTTTTTTTTAGAGAAAATCTCTATATATGTAGTATGTATATTTCCTGTTGGTTCTGTTTCTCTTGTAAGCCCTTACTGATGCAGGCACCCAGAGGCCCGGTGATGGGAAGGAGGCAGGGCTCGCTTTCCAGTATATACTCAGGGAGTTTCTTTTTTTTCTTTTTTTGAGACAGAGTTTCGCTCTGTCGCCCAAGCTGGAGTGCAGTGTATGATCTCGGCTCACTGCAAGCTCCATCTCCCGGGCTCAAGCGATTCTCCTGCCTCAGCCTCCTGAGTAGCTGGGATTACAGGTGCCTGACACCATGCCTGGCTAATTTTTGTATTTTTAGTAGAGACAGGGTTTTACCATATTTGGCCAAGCTGGTCTTGAACTCCCAGTTTCAAGTGATCTGCCCGCCTCGGCCTCCCAGAGTGCTGGGATTACAGGCGTGAGTTACTGTGCCCGGCCACTCAGGGAATTTCTGAGATAGGGACAGCTTCCAGTGGCAGGACCTCAGCTGATTGCCTTGGCCTTTGTCCGCTGAACCCAGGCCAGCTTCCTAGCCTTGGACGCCGCCCAAGACACCCGCAGACCTAGGACACACATTAGAGGCCTTGGGTTTCATGGTCCTGGGCAGGGCCAGGTCTGAGGTACTGACCAAGCCTGCTACCCTCGACCAAAATAAACTGAGGGCAGGACGCTGCTTGATCAGCCATCCATAGTACCCCACAGCCTGGGCCGGGTCA
Organism: Piliocolobus tephrosceles; assembly: GCF_002776525.5. Lineage (NCBI taxonomy): Eukaryota > Metazoa > Chordata > Mammalia > Primates > Cercopithecidae > Piliocolobus > Piliocolobus tephrosceles. The sequence continues at coordinate 34,161,271 of NC_045454.1, read as the reverse complement.
CAGATCTGCTTTGGCTGGCCTGCGGACAGGGACGTCCTCAGTCACAAAAAGCCTGAGAGGCAGACACATTGGATTTGAAGACCAAAAATGGCCCCCTTCTGGCTGGGCGCAGTAGCTCATGCCTGTAATCCAGCACTTTGGGAGGCTGAGGCAGGCGGATCACTTGAGATCAGGAGTTTGAGACCAGCCTGGCCAACATGGTGAAACCTCGTCTCTACTAAAAATACAAAAATTAGCCAGGCTTGGTGGCATGTGCCTATAGTCCCAGTTACTTGGGAGGCCGAGGCAGAAGAGTCACTTGAGGCTGCGGTTGCAGTGAGTCGAGGTCGTACGACTGCACTTCAGCTTGGGTGACAGAGCAAGACTATGTCTCAAAAAAAAAAAAAAAAAAAAGGCCCCCTTCGGAGATGTGGGAATTGGGGGTGGGGGCAGATTTCAAAGCCTGGGGGATTCGATCTGTGGTCTGTGCAACCCAGCTGACTATGTGGCTGAAGTTTAACAAGTTTCACAATAACCATTAGACATTGATTGACACTGCCAGGGAAGTGCTTCAGAGATGGGGAAAACCACGTCCACACAAACACCTGTCCACGCATGTCCACAGCAGCTCTAGTCGCGGTTGGTAGAAAGTGGAAACCTTCCCATGCGCATCAGCTGGTACATGGATAACGGAGTGTGTTCCAGCTGGTGCATGGATCCACACAGTGGGATATGATTCAGCCATGGAAAAGAAGGAAGCAGGCTGGGCACGGTGGCTCAAGTCTGTAATCCCAGCACTTTGGGAGGCCGAGGTGGGCGGATCACGAGGTCAGCAGATCGAGACCAATCTGAGTAACACGGTGAAAACCTATCTCACAAAAAAAAAAAAAAAAATTGCTGGGCGTGGTGGCGGGCGCCTGTAGTCCCAGCTACTCAGGAGGCTGAGGCAGGAGAATGGCGTGAACCCAGGAGGTGGAGCTTGCAGTGAGCTGAGATCGTGCCACTGCACTCCAGCCTGGGTGACAGAGCAAGACTCTGTCTCAAAAACAAAAAAAAAGAGAGAAAGAAGGACGCACTGATCCATGCTACGGCGTGAATGAACCCCCAAAACACGATGCTGAGTGAGAGAAGCCAGACACAAAAGGCCACACAGTGTGAGATTCCATTGATCTGAAATGCCTAGAACAGGCAAATCCACAGACAGGAAGCAAACTGGTGGTTGCCAGGGGCTGGGGGAGGGGAATGGGGAGTGACTGCTGATGGAGACAAGGTTTCTTTTTGAGGTGATACCAATGAGCCTGGGTGGCTGGGTGGGGTGGCTCACACCTGTAATCCCAGCACTTTGGGAGGCCAAGGGGGACTGATCACTTGAAGTCAGGAGTTCAAGACCAGCCTAGGCAACATGGCAAAACCCCATCTCTGCTAAAAATGCAAAAATTGTCTTGGCGTGGTGGCACGTGCATATAGTCCCAGCTCCTCAGGAGGCTGAGGCAGGAGGATCACTTGAACCCCGGAGGTGGAGGTTGCAGTGAGCCAAGATGGTGCCACTGCACTCCAGCCTGGGCAACAGAGTAAGACCCGGTCTCAAAAACAAAACAAACAGAAAAACAAACAATTTATCATCATTATTATAATCTAAACGGCATCTCCAGCGACAGAATGAGACTTTGTCTCAAAAAAAAAAAAGCCTGGGCAACATAGCAAGACCCCGTCTCCGCAAAAATATAAATAAAATTAACCAGGTGTGCTGGATACACCTGTAGTTCTAGCTATTCAGGAGGCTGAGGTGGGATCGTTTGAGCCCAGGAGGTGGAGGCTGCAGTGAGCTATCATTGCACCACTGCATTCCAGCCTGGGTGATAGAGTGAGATGCCACCTAAACCACATTCATTGAGTATCCACTGTGTGCCAGACACTGAGTTGGGTGCTAGAACAGAGCCCAGAGCGGCAGAAATAGCTATAAACAGATGATCATAGTGCCAGGAGAATGCTTCTTTTTTTTTGAGACGGAGTCTTGCTCTGTCACCCAGGCTGGAGTGCAGTGACTCGATCTCAGCTCACTGCAAGCTCCGCCTCCCAGGTTCATGCCATTCTCCTGTCTCAGCCTGCATTTTTTTTTTTTTTTTTTTTTTTTTGAGATAGAATCTTGCTCTGTCACCCAGGCTGGAGTGCAGTGGCATGATCTCAGCTTACTGCTACCTCCACCTCTCGGGTTCAAGTGATTCTCCTGCTTCAGCATCCCAAGGAGCTGGGATGACAGGTGCGTGCCACCATGCCTGGCTAATTTTTGTATTTTTAGTACAGATGGGGTTTCACCATGTTGGTCAGGCTAGTCTCAAACTCCTGACCTCGTGATCCGCCCACCTTGGCCTCCCAAAGTCCTGGAATTACAGGCGTGAACAACCGCGCCTAGCCTGGATGCTTCCCTTATAGCACAGAGAGGGGAAAGATGTAGCATTTTATGAACCTTTGAAGAATGGAGGAGGGGGTGTAGGTGTTGGGTTTTGAGGGATGTATATGAGTTTGCCAAGTTGAAGGTGGGGGCTGACCATGAACTGGACTTTATGGAATTTAATAAACATAATAAAATAACTCTAATTTTCAAAATGAAAATGAAAATGAGCATATCCTCCTTTGTCAGCATGAACTGCAGGAATGTTTATATGTGGACACTTCACAGGCCAGCCTGCACCAGGCCTAGCTCATGCGGGCCAATTCTTTCCTGAAGCTGTTCACGTCTGCTGCAAAGATGGACTGAAAACAGCATGTCAGCCTCTTCATTCATTAGAAGAGTGGAGAAATGGGAACATTTGAGCTGCTCAAACTCCTCATCATCTACGAGGATAAACACAAAGTTGAAAGCCAGCCCTGACTGAGGACCTCCCACAAAAACTTGCCTTCCATGTTTTCCTTTTTTCTTCCTTTTTTTTTTTTTTTTTTTTTTGAGATGGAGTCTGGGTCTGTTGCCCGGACTGGAATACAGCGGCATGATCTTGGCTCACTGCAACCTCCGCCTCCCAGGTTCAAGTGATTCTCCTGCCTCAGCCTCCCAAGTAGCTAGGATTACAAGCTCATGTCACCATTCCTGGTTAATTTTTGTACTTTTAGTAAAGATAGCCTTTAGCCATGTTGGCCAGGCTGGTCTCAAACTCCTGACCTCAAGTGATCCACCCACCTCGGCCTCCCAAAATGCTGGGATTACAGGCGTGACCCACCAAGCCCAGCCTCTTTGCTCTCTGAATCTGGATCTCAATTTCTATAAATCCAGTGTGACCTTTGGCTATTTATTGAGTGCAAGACGCTCCTGATGACCCATTTTACAGATGAGGAAATTGAGGCCTAGAGAAGGGGAGAGAGCAGAGACTGGGATTAAGGGATGGAGGGTCCCAGGGGGCCTGATTATTGTTATTATTATTATTATTATTATTATTTTTGAGACAGAGTCTTGCCCTTTTGCTCAGGCTAGAGTGCAGGGGTGCAATGTTGGCTCACTGCAATCTCTGCCTCCCGGGTTCAAGTGATTCCCCTGCTTCAGCCTCCCAAGTAACTGGGATTACAGGCGTGCACTAGCATGCCCAGTTAACTTTTGGGTAGAGACAGGGTTTCACCATGTTGGCCAGGCTGGTCTTGAACTCCTTACCTCAAATGATCTGCCTACCTCGGCCTCCCAAAGTGCTGGGATTACAGGCATGAGCCACCGCACCCAGCCAGGCCTGAATTTTTTAAAAGACAGGGTCTTGCTATGTTGTGCAGGCTGAAGTGCGGTGGCATAATCACGGCCCACTGCAGCTTTGAGCTCCTGGGCGTAAGTGATCCTCTCACCTCAGCTTCTCGAGTAGTTGGAACTACAAGGCATGGGCCACCACGCCTGGCTAGATTTTTAAATTTTTTATATAGACCGGGTCTCCCTATGTTGCCCAGGCTGTTCTCCAACTCCTGGGCTGAAGTGATCCTCCTGCCTTGGCCTCCCAAAATGTTGGGATTACAGGCATGAGCCACTGAGCCTGATTGATGGTGAGTTTGAAGTGGAAGGTGTTTGAAGGGGTGAAAGTGCCCATCTGAAAGCAGCTGGCCAGGTGTGGTGGCTCATGCCTGTAATCTCAATCCCAGCAATTTGAGAGGCTGAGGCGGGCAGATCACCTGAGGTCAGGAGTTGGAGACCAGACTGACCAACATGGAGAAACCCCATCTCTACTAAAAACACAAAATTAGCCGGGCATGGTGGCGCATGCCTGTAATCTCAGCTACTCAGGAGGCTGAGGCAGGAGAATCACTTGAACCCGTGATGTGGAGGTTGCTGTGAGCCGAGACCATGCCATTGCACTCCAGCCTGGGCAACAAGAGCAAAACTCTGTCTCAAAAGAAAAAAAAAAAAAGATGAAGAAAGCAGCTGAGACCAATATAGCTAAGGAGTGAAGATCTGGGTTCCCATCCTGGTTCTGCCCACTGGCAGGGGCTCTTCCTGGTCCTTCTGTGAACAGCATCTCGTCATGCTTAGGGTCTTTCCCCCTTCTTAGTGAAGGCCAACAAAACCCTGCCTATCAGTGCATTGTGGCCCTTTGGCCACTGTGATTGGTTCAGAGACAGGCATATACCCCAGGCTGGGGTGATAATACACAATCTTGGTGTCTGTGCCACCCCTATCAGACAGCAGAGCTCTTGTGATATTGCTTAAATCAGTAAGGGTAGGCTCAGAGTTGCTGACCACCATCTTGCCTGCCTGGAAACACAGGACAGCAAAGCCAAGAAGTAGAGAGAGAAGCTACCCTGGTGGTTTTGGTTGAGTGCCTTGATCCAGCTGATCCTGAAGGTGCCCTTTCCAATTCCATCCACCAAATTAATTCCCTTTTTGGCTGTATGCAGCCCAAAGAGTTCCCAAGTATTCGGCCCTTAGTGCTGCAGAGACAGCACTATAAACATGTCAGTTGCTTCATTCATTAGAAGAGCAGAGACACTGGAAAACTGAGGCTGCCCTCCTTGCTGTCTATGAGGATAAACAGAAAGTCAAAGACCAGGCTGGCTGCCGTGGCTCCTTTCTATAATCTTAGCACTTTGGGAGGCTGAAATAAGCGGATCACTTGAGTCCAACAGTTCGTGACCAGCCTGGACAACACGGCAAGACCCTGTCTTTACAAAAAAAAAAAAAAAAAAAATATATATATATATATATGTATTAGCCAGGCATGGTGGTGCATGCCTGCAGTCCCAGCTACTTGGGAGGCTGAAATGGGAGGATCACCTGAGCTCAGGGAGGTTGAAGCTGCAGTGCCACTGCACTCCAGCCTGGGTGACAGAGTGAGACTCTGTCTCCAAAAAAAAAAAAAAAAAAAAAAAAAATGCTACAGGCCAGCCCTGGTTAAGAATTGCCCTTTCTGGAAATGGCTTGGATGCCCCTCCTGCCTGCCCCAGAGAGTTGTTAACCAACGCCTCTGGGCCTCAGTTTTCTCATCTGTAAAGGGAGCTGTGGTTGCCAAAGGTGAAAGGAGCGCAGGTGCCAAGTGTCCTTTGCCTGGTGCTATAAAATATCCATTGGTATCCAAGGATGCCCCCCAGGTGCCTACCCTGGACTCTTACTTACTTGGACTTGGATAAAAGAAGGTTTTATGGCCAGGCGCAGTGGCTCATGCCTGTAATCCCAACACTTTGGGAGGCAGAGGAGGATGGATCATCTGAGGTCAGGAGTTCAAGACCAGCCTGAGCAACATGGTGAAACCCCATCTCTACTAAAAATACAAAAATTAGCCAGGTGTGGTGGTGCATGCCTGTAGTCCTAGCTGCTTGGGAGGCTGAGGCAAAATAATTGCTTGAAACTAGGAGGTAGGGGTTTCAGGGGGTTGCAGTGAGCCTAGATCGAGTCGCTGTACTCCACCAGCCTGGGCAACAGAGTGAGACTCCGTCTCAAAAAAGAAGAAGGAGGAGGAAGAAGGAAGAAGAAGGAGAAGGAGAAGGAGAAGAAAGGGGAAGGGGAAGGGGAAGAAGGTTTTCTGAGGGACACAGCTGTGCCCAGACATCTCTGCCTCTTGCAACAACCTGCCAAGAATGTGGAAAGCTGGAAAGGAAAGGGTGAACATCTCTGGACTGAAACAGGAAAACTGTCAAAGGCTCTAGGGTAGGCAGGGGGGATGTCCAAGCCATTTCCAGAAAGGGCAGGTTTGCTCTGGGTTCCTTGTAAGTGACCTCCCTGGGGCTCAGGGCTGAGATGGAGCCTACAACATTGTCTAAGGCCACATTTCAGACAACTACCTGAGAATGGCTGTTTTACCAAATAGCTGGCCAGCACACGGGGTCTACGTCTCTGTGTCTTTTGGCTAAGTTATTCATAACAACTCTCTTCAGCTGTCAGGTTACCCTGGGGAATGTCAATTCCAGGCACTTCTGGTTCCAGTGGGCATTCAGGCAAAGGGTGCTCCAGCAGCCCAGGGTAGCCCTGATACCTTGCACAGGTGCCTGTCATTAAATGGGGCTGGAACCGAGGGGTATAGATGGAACAGTTCAGAACCTGCTTTCATTCCTGCCCTTCCAGACTGCTCTTTTAAAAGGTGTGAATCAGGCCAGGCATGGTGATACATGCCTGTAGTCCCAGCTACTCAGGAGGCTAAGGCTGGATGATCATTTGAGCCCAGGAGGTCAAGGCTGCAGAGAACTATGATCTTTCCACTGTACTCCAGGCTGGGCTACAGAGTGAGATGCTGTCTTAAATAATAATGATAATGATGATACATTTTTTGTTTGTTTTTGAGACAGAGCCTTACTCTATCACTCAGGCTGGAGTGCAGTGGCGCCATCTCAACTCACTGCAACCTCCACTTCCCGGGTTCAAGTGATCCTCCCGCTTCAGCCTCCCGAGTAGCTGGAACTATGTGTGTGCACCACCATGCCTGGCTAATTTTTGTATTTTTAGTAGAAATGGAGTTTTGCCATGTTGCCCAGGCTGGTCTCAAACTCCTGACCTCAAGTGATCCATCCGCCTTGGCCTCCCAAAGTGCTGGGATTATAAGCATGAGCCACCACACAATGGCAAAAGCCCTTCTCTACCAAAAAATACAAAAATTAGCTGGGTGTGGTGGCGCGTGCCCATAGTCCCAGCTACTCAGGAGGCTGAGGTGGGAGGATCACATGAATCCTGGAGGCGGAGATTGCAGTAAGCCAAGGTGGCACCACTACACTCCAGCCTGGGCGACAGAGTAAGACCCTGTCTCAAAACAAAAGCCAACAAATAAAAATGTGTGGTGAATGAATGAATGAATGAGTGAACAGACAGATGTAAGAAGCCGATCAGAGCCTCTGCCAGGGAGATGTCAGAGGGTTTTTCACAGCAGGCTTTGAACAATGGCCATGGGAGGAAGCCAGGCTTATTTCCCCATTTGACACAGGAAGAAACTGTCTTGGTTCGAATCTGATCCTTTTTTCTCCTAAGACCGCAGCTGCCTCTGAAACAAAGGCCGACAATTGCTGCCAGCATGTTCTTTGCTGTTTTTACTTCCTCTAAACATTCTTCAGTGGATTTTCCTTTCAAACTGGTTGCAAGGAGGCGCATGGCTGGTGTTGGTGGGGGGTGGCACCCCCACCCGGACCCCATGTGGCCTACCACGTGGCCGGTTTGGAGTAGACCCATCTTTGTGCTGAAACACAGCCCAGCATTGCCATATATGGGGGACTTGTCTACATTTTACAAGATTTTTACAAAAACGATGCTACACTTTGCAACTGGATTTTTTTTTTTTTTTTTTTTTTTTGAGACAAGGTCTCTGTCACCCAGGCTGGAGTGCAGTGATGCAATCACAGCTCACTGCAGCCTTGACCTCCCGGGCTCAAGTGATCCTTCCTCCTCAGCCTCCCAAGTAGCTGGGACTACAGGCGTGTGCCATCATGCCGGGCTAGTTTTTTTGTTGTTGTTGTTTTGTTTTTTAATTTTAATAGAGGTTAGGTCTTGTTATGTTGCCCAGGCTGGTCTTGAATTCCTGGCCTCGAGCAGACCTCTTTCCTCTCCCTCCTCAAGTGCTGGGATTACAGGCTTGAGCCACCACGCCCGGCCAGCCTGGAGCATCTTTATTCTAAGATGAGCATGCTAGGGTCCCTAAGGAGTGAAGTGAATTTTCCAAAGTCACTCGTTGTGACCGGGACCTTGGGGTCAAGGCCCTTCCATCATGTCACGGGGTCTAGGTAAGGACTCAGGAAACTTCGTTTCATTTATTTATTTATTTAGAGACAGAGTTTTGCTCTTGTTGCCCAGCCTGGAGTACAGTGATGCGATCTCGTCTCACTGCAATGTCCGCCTCCTGGGTTCACGCGATTCTCCTGCTTCAGCCTACCGAGTAGCTGGGATTACAGGCATGCACCACTGCACCCGGCTTATTTTTCGTAGAGACAGGGTTTCACCATGTTGGCCAGGCTGGTCTCGAACTCCTGACCTCAGGTAATCTGACCGCCTTGGCCTCCCAAAGTGCTGTGATTACAGGCGTGAGCCACCATGCCTGGCCTTTGTTTTAAGGAGGAGGAGTGAGTCAATGGGATGCCTCAAGGACTGGGTCCAGTGATGCAGAACAATGGAAACAGATCAGCCGACGTCTGAGCTCACAGTGCGCTGGTGCTGCTCCTAAGCATCCTTCTGTAGATGCTACTGTTCTCCCCATTTGCAAATGAGGAAGCTGACGCTCCGAGAGGTGGATCACCCGCCCCAGGTCACACAGCACAGAGAGGACATGTTAGGACTGAGGATTCAAATTCTTAAGGTTTGCTTTGCTCCTGGAAAAAGCAAGTCATGAAGATGTGGAAGTGAAATCTCGAGGCTAAGGCTCTTCTTTTCACACCTGGCCACGAGCTGCAGGAACTGGGAGATGGTGCTCCCGTGAGTCCAACCTGAGGAATTGCTGGAGAAAAATCCAGCCAAGAAAAGCTCAGCTCGTGAGGTCCCCCTCCTGGGGTGTGAAGGAAGTGGATAGTGCCAGTCATTACAGAGCTGCAATTCCTGAGTGTTAAAGTTCTCAGGGCCATGAGTATGGACTTCGTGGGAAATAGAAGCAGTTGTGTAGACCTATGCATGTGTATGTGTGTGCACACATGTACATGTGTCTCTGTATGTATCTATGTGCATGTGTGCACACATGCACACATGGCGTTGCACAGTGTGTGTCCATGTGTACGCAAGTGTGTATATATAGGGAGCTTCTAAGTCAGATGAAACCAGCTGGAAATCCAGATACTGATGTTTAGAATTCAAGCTCTGGAGTCAGACTGCACCAGGCCTCAGTTTTTCCATTGGGAAATGGGCTGACCCTCCCTGGATGAGAGCACTGGAATCCAGAGAGGCCAGTGACGATCAGATTTATCTCAGTATATGGTCTGTGCTGTGGGCCTTGAGGTTGAAATTTTGTGAGCTCCTTTAATTCTCTTTTTTGTGTGTGTTGGGGTTTGGCGACAGGGTCTTGCTGTGTCGTCCAGGCTGGGGTGCAGTGGTGCATTCATAGCTCATTGCAGCCTCCAACTCCTTGACTCAAGCAATCCTCCAACCTCAGCCTCCCGAGTAGCTGGGACTACAGGTGGGACTATCATGCCCTGCTAATAAAAAATTTCTTTTTGTAGAGGTGGGGTCTCGCTATATTTCCTAAGCTGCAGCCCCAGCATTCAACAATCATCCCCAGCTCCTACCTCTGCCCAGCCCTTCATCTCCCAAACATATGGGGATTAATCCCCCAAACATATGTTTGGGGGTGGGGGGACTTCGTGGCAACTTATCCCTCTTTCCCTGGTTAGCTCCTTTGTGGAATGTGGTCGAGTTTGGGGGCCACCGCACCCTCAGACTGGCCCGGGAGGGGTGGGCAGGGGGAGCTGAGAAGGGCTTGGGGATCCTCACGAGGGAAAACTGAGGCCCAAGTGGGTGGGATGTGAAAAGATCAGTCGGTAAGAAGACCAGTCCCTCTGACCACTCTAAGAAAGGTCCTGGGTAACCGTATGTATTTAACCCTGTAAGCTGGTGGCTGCATTTCACTGGAGAAAATGGAGGCGTGGAGGGTCCCACCGCTTGACCACCTGGGGGAGGACTGACTGTGAGCAGAGGGTCAGTGACAGCATCCCTGTTGCTGGCACATCTCTGGCCCTCAAGACACCACCCTCCACCGTGGGTGCGCACTGGGGTAGTCTGTGGACACAGTGGGGAGAGAGGCCTGGCCGGGCCCCTCAGGGAACATGGTGACCCCAAACCACCACAGGCTCCTGGACTGTTAAGGTGGGGACAGTGACAGGGTGTGGGTGACAGGGACAGAGTTGAGGGACCTGGAGGAGGTAGAGAGAGTCAGCAGTCAGGTCCATATCCCAAGGGGTCAGGGGTTGGGGGATATGGGGGATAAGGCTGGCAGTGGAGCCCAGCCTAAGGGCCAGTGCCTGCTGGAGACACCTGAAGGAACCGCAGCCCCCACTGACCCCGAGAGGCAGGGAAACCAGGGAATTGGGGCATCAGCAGGGCCACCCCAAAGTTAGATGGCATATGAACTGTGTGGAGGCAGCAAGGTGAGGAGACCCCCAGGAGGACCTTTTGTTCTCATATGCTATTTCCTGGACTTTATCCACAAAGAAGCCTATTCTAGGATGTAGGGCCCAAAACCCAAATGGCTAGGGGTGGAGACCCTGTTAGCTAAATGACAAACCATCATATATACACATGTAAGTTTATTTCAGGTTTGTATTCTTAGATACAGGATTGCCCAGGCTCGAGTACTGTGATGCAATCTCAACTCACTACAGCCTCCAGTCCTGGACTCAAGTTATCCTCCCACCTCAGCCTCTCCAGTAGGTGGGATTACAAGCATGGGCTAACACACGCAGCTTCAGATTTTTTTTTTCTTTTTTTTTTGAGACTGGGTGTCACTCTTACTGCCCAGGCTGGAGTGCAGTGGCGTGATCTCTGTTGAACAAAACCTCCGCCTCTGGGGTTCAAGCGATTTTCCTGCCTCAGCCTCCCGAGTAGCTGGGATTACAGGCATGTGTCACCACGCCTGGCTAATTTTTGTATTTTTAGTATAGATGGGGTTTCTCCATGTTGGTCAGGCTGGTCTTAAACTCCCAACCTCAGGTGATCTGCCCGCCTCGGCCTCCCAAAGTGCTGGGATTACAGGCGTGAGCCACCGTGCCCAGCCTCAGAAATTTTTTAAGTGAAAAAAAGCAGGGAGCAGAATAGAACTTGAAGTATAATTTGCATTTTAAAGGTTCGATCTAAAACACGATTGTGCCTGTGATCGTCTACACGTGGAATATCCTCCGAAGGCAACCCAACACCTGCTCTTTTCCCACAGGCCATGGAGACTGCTGAGACAGCCCGTGGGGAGAGGATGGCTGTCTGCGAGTGGCACCCTTGGTGTGTCCTGTCATTTGACTCATGGGAGGAGAAAGCCTCTGTGCTCCATTCTGCATACATCTGGGTTTGGTTTTTCATCTTTTACAAGGAAAAAGTCCTCGCGTGCTGCTTGAACATGCAGGCATGCACGTCTGTACGTGGGCATACATGCACTGCAAAAGCTTGAATTGAAGCCACTCCTTGTTTTTGCCACTGGGGCTTTGTTCTCGGCAGCGCCCTCTGCCTGTCTTGCCCCAGGGAAGCGCCAGGGAGGAGAAAGGCCATGAGAGGCATCTTGTGGTTCCAGTTAGTCCTAAATTATTAGGTTGGTGGGAAAGTAAACTGCGGGTTTTGCCATTACTTTTGCACCAATCTAGTACAAGGAAGCAGGGGAGATTTTACCTTCCAAATGAGATCCTTCTCAGTCTGCAGAGGGGAAACTGAGGCCTGAGATCAAGTGACCTGCCTGGGGTCAACGCCAGGACAGGCATCCTGGGTTGGAGGCCACCCCTTTTCCTGTCTCCTAACACCCTGACTGGCCTCAGGGCGGTATTAAGAGGAGCTAGGGGAAGAGGGGTTCCGCTATGGAAGAGAAATTCCTGGCAGTTGCTCACCCCCTGCAGGTGAGCCCCACATTTTCCCTGCAGGCTCTGGCCTTTCTCAGGGAGTGCCACTGAAGCTAGTGATTAAACATCGCTAAGATGAAGGCAGGGCGAAGGTGTTGGCTGGAAACAGCTTCCCCTGGGGCACAGCAGAAGTGAGGTTGGAGGTCTTGCCTCAGCTTCCTAAGGGCTTTGTCTCAAGGCTCCCGCTAAGCTGCCCACAGGGACCTTCCTACATCACCTGCCCTGGGCACAGCGCCTTCCCCCTCTGTGCAGTCTGGCTCCTCCCCTCCTCACCTTGGTCAGGCGGAGGCCCCTGCAGATCCCCTGGGTGCTGGCTTGGTCCCTGCTGTGCCCTCTACACGCCCCTCCTCACCTGGAGGGCCAAGGGGCTGTTGGCAGAGGAACCGTGGGCAGGCTGGTAGCACCCAGGGACAGCAGAGAGTATGAAGATGACAGAGAGGGAGCTCCTCAGTCAGAGGGAGGCCCAGGCAGGCCATGGTTTTACTCTGGCAGCTGGAACTGCCATCCCATCCAGCCCTGGGATGATGGGGCAAAGCCCTGTGGCCACAGGTGAGTCGTAGGCAGCAGGGGCATGGCTCCCACTTCCCTGATACCCCTCAAAGGCAGCTTCTGTATTCGGCGGTACCAATTATCCTCCCCAGCCTCCCAAGAAGGGAATCACCCTCCCTCTGGTGCTTGGTCACTTCCTGCTGTCTGGCATCTTCCAGGCTTTCCTGGTGACAGTGCCACAAGGTCCCTCAGGGGGGTGAGCCGGTCAGGAGGGGCCGAGGGAGGAGCACCATGCCGGCGGAGGGCACGTGCTGGGAGGCAGCCGTCATCTGGTTCTACACTGCACTCCCATCTGCGTGCGCTGGTGACTGATCTGATTTTAAAAACACAGCCACGGAGACCGTGGCACACTGCATTTCCTCTACATTTATTGCAACGGCTAAATGATTAACAACATTCACAACTTCTTAGATCTTAAAAAACAGAAACAAAAGAAAACTTCCATTTTGTAACATCACGAATGTCTTCTAGGCTTTATCAAGGACCAAAAACACTACAATTCTCTAAGTGATTTCCAGTGATGGAAACAAGCCAGAGACAGTAAGCACCCAGAGTGGCGAGAGAGCACTTCCAGATGCCTGTTGTCCTCTCGGGAGTGACCCTGGAACTAGAACGACAGAAAAGACACTGTGACTTTGACACGGCTGTGCCACCACACGTCACGCGCGACCTGAGGATCCTGCAGAGTGGCCTCTGCAGACAGCAAGGGCAGCCTCGATTAAGAGGGAGGGGCTGGGGGCATGGAGGGCCAGTGGCATCTCCTCTATCCCGGCCGGCCGGCCGGCAGCTGGCAGCACGCACCATGCTCTGCTGGCTCCCGACACCTTCACTGCCCCAGCGCTGAATCCACAGGAGAGGCGTCCTCTGAGAGTGTAGGGACTTTCTAGGTTCAAGGAGGTGTGCCCTCTGACCCCTGCCAAGGACTCACAGAACCATCTCAGCTCAAACTTGGAGGAGCGGCAGGAGGTGGGGGGTGGTCAGTGGCCACACACCACAAATTCCTAAAGCATTTAACTTTTTAGTAAAATGAAGTGGAGAAAGTCAAGAATTAACATGCTACGACAAAGCACATGGAATGGTCAGGGCGATGCTGGAGAGAGCGAGCTTGATCCATGCTGTAGGTGTGTGTGCCTCGCTCGGGCCAGCAAGCCGAGCCTCGCTCGGAGCTCCATCCATTCACCTGACCCACGGCCAACATGGAAGCTGTCAGAGGAGTCAGGAAAGGAGAAGGAGAAAGGAGAAGATGAACCCCCCACACCTGTGGTTCCCCAAAACCAGCTCTACTCCAGGCCCCCACAGGCTGGTTCGTTCGAGGGTTGGGTAATAAACCCAAGCCCCATCCTCCATGCTGGCACCTCTACTGCCATAAAGATCTGCCAGTTGCCAAAGCTACAGCAGCCACTGGAAGCAAGCAGAACCCCTGGGGGTGGTGGCACTGCAAGGTGACAGGGACCAGGCAGACAAGGACCTCGGACCACAGCCTAGGAAGTCTGTGGCTTAAACAGGCCAGGATTTCTTTTCTTTTTTTTTTTTTTGAGACAGAGTCTCGCTCTGTTGCCAGGCTGGAGTGCAGTGGCACAATCTTGGCTCACTGCAACCTCTGCCTCCCGGGTTCAAGTGATTCTCTTGCCTCAGCCTCCTGAGTAGCTGGGACTATAGGCACCTGCCACCACACCCAGCTAATTTTTTGCATTTTCAGTAGAGACAGGGTTTCACCATGTTGGCCAGGATAGTCTCGATCTCTTGACCTCGTGATCCACCTGCCTAGGCCTCCCAAAGTGCTGAAATTACAGGCGTGAGCCACCGCGCCCAGCCTTTTTTTTTTTTTTTTTTTTTGAGATACAGTCTTGCTCTGTCGCCCAGGCTGGAGTGCAGTGGCATGATCTCAGCTCACTGCAACCCCCGCCTCCCAGGTTCAAGTGATTCTCTTGCCTCAGCCTCCTGAGTAACTGGGATTACAGATGCCTGCTACCACGCCTGACTAATTTTCTTTTTGTATTTTTAGTAGAGATGGGGTTTTACCATGTTGGCCAGGCTGGTCTCAAACTCCTGACCTCAGGTGATCCACCCGCCTCAGCCTCCCAAAGTGCTGGGATTACAGGCTTGAGCCACTATGCCCAGCCCAAAGCCAGGATTTCTTTACAGCCAATACAAGTGGCATTTCCCACTCAGTTCTGTGGCTGATGCCCTAGCCACTGCTGTGTCCCCTAATCCCAGGGTGTGAGGAGGATCCTACCAGATTTTTGCCCATACTTAAAACTTTAATGCTCCTGCTTCACGAGGAAGAATGAGTGGAGAACTGAGTGGAGTTACACACAGCAGACTGCTGGGGAATCTGTAGAGTGGCAGCGATCACACGCCTGGAAATAGAGCAGCTGCAGAGCCCACCCCAGAGGGAGCCTGCCTTTCCTTACAAAGGCTGTAATAAGACAGCACTTGACGATGTCACACGTGCGAAAAGTGCAGAGTGTCAGAGAGTTTACAACCCCCATCCTTTTGTAACTGTAGTTTGCTTACACTGTGGATTCTAAAGAGACATGTAAATCTGGGGCCGATTTCATCTGTTTAATGATTACTCCCCACCTGATAGAGCTATTCTGTACTGTTGCTAAAATTTCATTAAGTCTCTCAAGATGCACTGAAGAGATGAGACATCATGAATAACACATTCATCAACTCAAGTATGGCAACTGTTCGGAGAGCTTCAGAGCTTTGGTACCCGAGCGCAGACTTGGTAATTACCGATTTGTTTCCCCCGTATAAATTCTGGAGAACAACGAGAAAACACCATCTGTGATCGTTTCCACATCACGTTTGCTAACAGAGCACTTCTGGAGAGCAATGGCCAGTCCGACTGGAAAACCAGCCAGAGGAGCTGGTTCCTCAGCACTCACAGGCTGAGGTGCCTTTCGGGGGCAGCGCCACCTTCTGAAGGGGAACCAAGACAGATTTGGAGGGGACTTGCTGCTAAAAGCATGTAAACAGAGAGGAGAGGCAAAAGCACATTGAAAATGGTGCATGTTTTTTCTTTGAGAGAAAGAAAAGCCAGCGAAACCTCCGCCCCAGAGACTGCAGAGACGTTTGTTTTCATGTACACACCAAACCGTACTTGGGCACTGGCTCCAGGCCGATCCAGGGCAGGGATGATGTTTTAAGGGCAATTCCTGCTTCAAGGCTTATCTTTCTCATCAGTGGTTTTGATCTATTCAGGAAGAGAACGATTTTGTTCAAAACTGAGTTGAAAATTAGGTGAGAGGGACAACTAAAAAAAAAAAGAGTAGAAAGATGAGGATATTTACAGGCCCAAGGCCCTGCAGAAGGAAAAGGATTTGAAGACCCTCACAAAGGGACACTGCTAACTGCCATCCTCTGTGGTGGTGGCTGTCACAGTCGCCCTTCCACTTGCATGATGGCAAGGCCCTCTGGACTAGGAACAGTCCGTTTGCTGGTCATGTTATGTGGTAGGTGACCCTCATCTGTGAGAGAAAACTTGAGCAAGAGAAGAGACAGGTGTGGCCTATTTCCACGCGCACAGTCACGGAGCCTGGTCTAGAGGCCTCGAGGGGCTCACAGCCAGGGCACCAGGCAGGCCACGTGCAGCTGCCCTTGGCCAACATGAGGTTTGCTCCTTCGGCAAACCTGGAAGGTTAAGAATGGGGCATATCCACATCCAGAGACCCTTTTGTTTCCCTCACAGAATTTTGTGATTTTTTTTGTGTGTGGCATTTTTGGGGGAACAGGGAATATCAACTTTGTTGGGGGAATTTCTCTGCATACCAGCACGCCGGTGAGGGCGGAGGGCCTTATGCACTGGCCTGTAAACATACCTATTTGTTGGCCCGCTTGTGTCTGTACATCTGCATCATCCTCTGCCGGAACACATCGAACGTGTCTTCTTTGTGCTCCTGCCCGTCAGCACCCAACCCTTCCCCTTCCGAGGGGGTTCCCCTAAGGAGTGAAAAAGAGAGTCAGCTGTGCACCTGAGCCCAGGGCCTGGCATCCCAGGAACTGGGCATGGGCACAAACAGTCCATGAGATGCAGGTGTTTGGGACACACACTGAGACATCAAAGAGAGGGAAAATCAAGACACGACTCACAGTGGAAACAAGGAGTACTCACCCTCGAAGAAGAGCTGGCTTTTGAGGGGGTGCCCAGAGGGCCCTGGTTACCTCGGAATGCCTTACCCAGCAGGGACTAAGCTCAGTATTAAATGAAATGCCTGCTGGATGTTACGATTGGGGTTTAATAAACTTTGGGCCTGTGTTCGGGACCCTGGCTGGCCCGGCTATGGGTTCCTGGGAATGGGAAAGTGGTTCCAGGCCAAAACTACACAGAAATACCACTTGGCTTTATGATGATAACAAATGAGGACAAAATGACCAGGGCCAACAAGCTGGTTAAAAAATCTACATCAGGACAGAAAGGAGCCCTGTAAACACCTGCATATGTAAATGATCAGCTTCTCATGTGAAGACACCTTTTGTTTAAAAAACAAAAATCAACTGCCAGCTGTAAGTCATCTTGGGCATGAGGGAGCCAAGGTCGGGCTGCAGGTGGAAGGACTGAGGCCCCACCCACTCCCACCCCAGGCTGCCTGCTGCGTACACGCTGACTGGCTCCCGGATGCCCTTTCCGAGGGAGCCCAGGCCATGGCCCTCCTTCCAGCCCATCTTCTGCAGCATCTGGAAGCCCAGGTTCTTATCGGTCAGCTTCTGCTGGGCGAAGTCCAAGTCCTTGGGTTTCTGAGGAGAGAGAGGAGTCCAGGCATGTGGGCCACAGGGAGGTGCCTGGATCAAGGGTCTGCCCTAGGCAGTGCCTGGAGCCCCTCACCCCCAAATGCTCTCCTGACTCTACAGATGCTCAGGGTCAAGCTCCGGTCACTTTCTCAGTTCTCTGCAACATCCCTGGGTGGGATGGAACTTCTAAGTCAGAGGTTACTGGCCTGAGGTCAGTCCTGCCTCTCAGCCACCACTATAACCCTGGTGCCAAGACTGTGAGGAAAACTGGGTAAGAGAATGGCCAGTTCCGGGGTCAAGGTGTCAGTAGGATGGCCCTCAGCGGAGCCCTGGATAAAGAAGGGTGGCCCTGTGACAACCACAGGGCACAGCCCAGGAAGAGTGGGGGGCACCAGGGCATAGGCCTGGAGGTAGAATGGGGGCCAGACAGTGGTCGAGAACTGGCTGGCAGTACCCTCCCTGAAGCACCTCAACATACCCCTCCCTCAGTGCTTCATTCAATCCCTGACTGCCTTGTCTGTCTGTCCTAGGGACTGAGTTCTACTTGGACACTGGAGTCTGTGTGAGGTCTAGCTCAGAGCAGACCTCACTGAGAGCTAGTACAGCTGTGATTGGTCCTGTGGGTGGTGGGGAAGTGCAGCACTCTCTGGGCCACTAGATGGAGATCTGGGGACAGACAGGGCCCTGGGGCCTCTGGAGGAGGAGCCTGCAGGGATCTAGCAGAAGGAATTTCTATTCACTCATGAATATTCATGACATACTGCTGTGTGAGAGCCTAGCTGGGCAGTCCAAGACCTTGCCATGTATTCCTTGGCTCTTCACAAACTTGTGTGGGTGGGCTGGGTGCGGTGGCTCATGCCTTTAATCTCAGCACTTTGGAAGGCCAAGGTGGGTGGATCACTTGAGGTCAGGAGTTCGAGACCAGCCTGGCCAACCTGGCAAAACCCTGTCTCTACTAAAATACAAAAATTAGCCAGGTGTGGTGGCGGGCATCTGTAATCCCAGCTATTTGGGAGGTGGAGGCATGAGAATCACTTGAACCTGGGAGGCGGAGGTTGCAGTGAGCCGAGATCGCGCCACTGCATTCCAGCCTGGGCAACAGAATAAGACTCTGTCTAAAAAAACCAAAAAACAAAACTTGTCTGTGTTTTTTTTAAATATAGAGTCTGGCTATGTTGCCCGGGCTGGTCTCGAATTCCTGATTTTAAGTGATTCTCCCACCTCAGTCTCCCCATTAACTGGAACTACAGGTATGTGCCACTGCACCCAGCTTTTATTATTATTATTATTTCTTTCTTTTTTTTTTGAGACGGAGTCTTGCTCTGTCGCCCAGGCTGGAGTGCAGTGGCGCAATCTCGGCTCACTGCAAGCTCCGCCTCCCGGGTTCACACCATTCTCCTGCCTCAGCCTCCCGAGTAGCTGGGACTACAGGCACCTGCCACCATGCCCAGCTAATTTTTTTGTATTTTTAGTAGAGACGGGGTTTCACCGTGTTAGCCAGGATGGTCTCGATCTCGTGACCTCGTGATCCACCCGCCTCGGCCTCCCAAAGTGCTGGGATTACAGGCATGAGCCACCGCGC
>NC_045454.1:34132380-34142369 GCF_002776525.5 Piliocolobus tephrosceles | reverse complement strand
CCACTGCACTCCAGCCTGGGTTCACGCCATTCTCCTGCCTCAGCCTCCCGAGTAGCTGGGACTACAGGTGCCCGCCACCTCGCCTGGCTAGTTTTTTTTTTTTTTTTGTATTTTTTAGTAGAGACGGGGTTTCACTGTGTTAGCCAGGATGGTCTCGATCTCCTGACCTTGTGATCCACCCGTCTCGGCCTCCCAGAGTGCTGGGATTACAGGCTTGAGCCACCGCGCCCGGCTCTTTTTTTTTTTTTTAAACACAGAGTCTTGCTCTGGTGCCCAGGCTGGAGTGCAGGGATGCAATCTCAACTCACTGTAACCTCCGCCTCCTGGGTTCAAGTGATTCTCCTGCCTCAGCCTCCCGAGTAGCTGAGATTACAGGCGTGTGCCACCACGCCCGACTATTTTTGTACTTTTAGTAGACATGGGGTTTCGCCATGTTAGCCACACTGGTCTTGATCGAACTCCTGACTTTGGCTGACCTGCCCACCTCAGCCTCACAAAGTGCTAGGATTACAGGCATGAGCCACTGCGCCTGGCTGATGTATTTCTTTAAGGCATTTACTGAACTACCTGAGGAGGCTGCGAGGGTTCATTTGCTCTTGAGAGGGAGGGAGGAAGGTGCTGAGGAGGATCATGGAGGCTGGTGCTGGGGGTCTGAGCAGGGGACAGGTGGGAGTGGCTGGGAGAGGGTTAGATGACCCTGGGCATGGGAAGCAGGGTGAGAAGGGCGTGCTGAGTGCTGTGAGCTCAGGTCCTTGGGCAGTCAGCCCTCATCAGCTTAGCAACCTGCCCCATCATGTCATGCAGGCCTCACGAGGTACAATTCAACCAAAATACAAATCCCCCCCTTGCCATCTGCATTGAGGTGCCCAGGAATCAGCTTCCCTAACGTTAGGGGTGCATGGGGGAGGCACTCCAGAGACAAAGGAGCTTGGAGACAAGGCAGAAAAGGCTAAGCCTGGGGTAGGCAGGGGTTGGGAGAGGGAAGGGAGAAGGGAGAGTGCAGGGCCCTGATCAGGTCAGGAGGGAGGGAGGGAGAAGAGAGCAACTGCTCCTCAGGAAGGCCTGGGCCCCTGGAGCTCCTGGGGCCTCAGTGTTCTCACCCTAGAAAGGGACAAAACAACCTGGAGAGGTGCCAAGAACTCAACAGGCAGCAAGACATAGGGGATCAGAAACAGATAACCCAAGGCTGGGCGTGGTGGCTCACGCCTGTAGTCCCAGCACTTTGGGAGGCCGAGGTGCGTGGATCACGACGTCAAGAGTTTGAGACCAGCCTGACCAATATGGTGAAACCGCATCTCTACTAAAAATACAAAAATTAGCCCGGTCTGGTAGTGCATGCCTGCAATCCCAGCTACTCAGGAGGCTGAGGCAGGAAAATTCCTTGAATCCGGGAGGCAGAGGTTGCAGCGAGCCGAGATCGTGCCACTGCATTCCAGCCTTGGCAACAAAGGGAGACTCTGTCTCAAAAAAAAAAAAAAAAAAAAACAGATACGTATACCCCAAATTATGGCACTTTGACAGGTGGGACTAAAGCAACAGCCTCAAGGTCCCTCTGACCTCCCTCCTGTCTCTGTCCCTCCTAAAGCACAGGAGGAAGCTGTTCTCTTCAAGTTCCCTATCTACCTACAAACTGGACCTGCCCAAGGACAGAAGGGCCTTGGATCCCTTCCCTGAAACGTCATTAACCAGAGTTGAAATCATGGAATGTTAAACACCACACCTAGAGCCCAAACCATTGGCTGTTCTCTAGTCCCATTCAATTCTCAGTGACGATCATTCACAAGATGATGCCTGCCTCCATTCATCTCTCCTAAAATCATCTGCTTCCCCTCTAAAGTTACCTACAGCCTCCCAACTGCCCTCTCCCCCTATGAAAAGGTATTTAGCTTCAAACACCTGGCCCTTCTTTGAGTTTTCATAATGTTTTATATGGCTCCTGTGCTTATGCACATGCCGGGAGGCGGAGCTTGCAGTGAGCTGAGATCTGGCCACTGCACTCCAGCTCGGGCGACAGAGCAAGACTCCGTCTCAAAAAAAAAAAAAAAAAAAAAAAAAAAAAAAATATGTATAACTTTTTTGTTTTGAGACAGGATCTTGCTCTGTCACCCAGGCTGGAGTGCAGTGGTTCCATCATGGCTCACTGCAGTCCTGAACTCCCGGGCTCAAGCAATCCTCCTGCCTTGGCCTTCCAAAGTCCAGGGATTACAGGTGCACCTGGACTGCATACCATTTTTTATCCTGTTAATCTTCCTATTGTCAGTTCATTTCAATAGGCTTAGACTTGGACCTTCAAAGGCGGAGGGAAATTCCCTTTGTTTTCTTCAGACGCATCTCCGAGGGTATTATATGAAGTAGCTGTGTGTGTGTATGCATGTGTGTGTGTGCATGTGTCCATGAGTGTGTATCTTGTATGTGTGCCTGTGTGAGTTACTGGATGCAGGCGGCTCCTCCATAATGGCATGAGGTGGTCTTGGTGAGGTGGTGTGGGAATAAGTTTCTCTGCAGGGCAGTTAAGGAGGGAAGGTATGAATGGAGGAGCTATGCTATGGGCTGGGACAGGAAGAGGGGCACTAACAGTAAAGAGACACCTCTGCAAGCCAGGGGACACCACACAGGACCTACTATACTGGAGGGCCCCCTGCCATGAGAAAGTGGCCTGGAGAAAAGAGGTGACAGAACCCACCGGATGAGATGAGAAACAGGGCATCCGTCAGGCCCTCCTGAGAACTGTGCACGACCTGGGCCCTGGGGTGACGGGTAGGGAAGGAAGGGGAAATGCTGGTCATGGCGGGACACAGGGGTCCCCAAATGGCAGGTCTGTACTCTTTTCCCTTTCAGGATGGCTGCTTGGAGGTGCAGCGCAAGAGGGGTTGGCTCAGCCTGGAAGTTTCTTTGTGAATGTTCAAATCTGTGTTGAACAATCATGATGGCGGTTTCCTGGACAGCTGGAGGAAAGCCAAGCCCTGTGGGCAAGGCGGAAGTGTGCAGAGGAGAGCTGCAGCCACCACGGCCTCCCTTCAGTCACTGGCAGAAAGGAGGACAGGTGCAGAGTCCCAAGGAGAGAGCAGCATGCGCAGGACACCCACCAGGAACCTCGTTCAGTTTAATCCTCACTGTACCTCCTACCTGCTGGGTAGGTGTGGCCATCCCATTTTACAGACAAACCCGTGGCTCGGGGATTACATGCCAAGGTTATAAAACTACTTGGTGGCAGGGCTGGGCTAGAGTATAGCTGTGCCTGACACCAAGGCCCTGCTGTGCCCTCATGTGGCCGTGCCCTTATCCAGGCCACACAAATGGACACCAGATGTCAGCTCAGCCTAAAACCTGGCACATCAGTCAGGACCATGAGCTCTGGACTTGGGAAGGTTCCTCCTTCCTGCCATAATTGGGGTCAGACTGACCTAGGTCACTCGGAAGGGGTTGGAAGCAACATGGCATTGCCTGACACCAGCAGAGCGACCTCGCCTGGCTCCCCACCCTCCTCCCTGACCATGAAGGACCGCTGAAGTCTCTCCACATGTGTCCCAGGTGACCCTGCCTGCCCCCAGTACTGTGTCCCCCAGGCCATCTGGAGTGTATCTGCCCCCTTTTATAACCTGCCTCCAGGTCAGTGAATGGTAGTTGTGTCCCTCTTCTGCCCAAGCTGACTACCCTGGCGTCACCTGGACTCCTGGCTTTTGCACACCCAGCCCACAAGCAGGTGTCACCCACTCCATCTTCACTCCTTCTCATTGCTCCTCATGCCCTGGTCCAACTGTCTTAAGTTTGAGCCTCCTCCTGCTTCCCACCCACAGGCTACTCTCCACCCTAGTGGCCACGTCCGCCACAGGTCCCAGAGGGACCCTCCCTTCCCTGAGAAAGGGCCACAGCGTTAACATCTGTTGAGGTCCTGTGTGACCACCCCCGATTCCTCTGCTGCCACAAAGGCCTCTTGCTGCCCCAGACTCTCTGCTGAGGCTGTGCCCTTCTCAGATCTCCACACTGTTTCTCCTCAGCTCCTCCAGGCTTGTGCCAACATCATCTGCAAGAGAGACCTCCCTTGGCTTTCCCAATTCAGCGGCATCCCCTAGATCCCACCTTATTCTCCCTCTCCTTGACCTGCTTCTCTTTGCCCACAGCATCCCCAGGACCACCTCATCCATTTCTCTTTCCCTGTTGGCCCTGCTCGCTGCTGCCTCCAGGTGGACAATCAGGATCTGGCACGTAGGAGGTGCTGACAGCACACACCATGCTCTGTTTACTAGCAGATTAGTGCACTCTCTTCACACTTCCAGTCTACTAAGCTTGAACGTTTTTACGTTTTATTTTTTAAGGAGACCAGGAGGAGACATAGATCTTTTTTTCTTTGAGACGGAGTCTCTCTCTGTTGCCCAGACTGGAGTGTAGTGGCTGGATCTCAGCTCACTGCAAGCTCCGCCTCCTGGGTTTACGCCATTCTCCTGCCTCAGCCTCCCGAGTAGCTGGGACTACAGGCGCCCGCCACCTCGCCCAGCTAGTTTTTCATATTTTTTAGTAGAGACGGGGTTTCACCGTGTTAGCCAGGATGGTCTTGATCTCCCGACCTCGTAATCCGCCCGTCTCGGCCTCCCAAAGTGCTGGGATTACAGGCTTGAGCCACCGCGCCCAGCCGAGACATAGATCTTACTATGTTGCCCAGGCTGGCCTCAAACTCCTGGACTCAAGTGATCCCCCAGTCTTGGCCTCCCAAAGCACTGGGATTACAGGCGTGAATCAGTGTGCTTGGATAACTTGAACTTTTTTTTTTTTTTTTTTTGAGACAGGGTCTCACTCTGTTGCCCAAGCTGGGGTGCAGTGGTGCAATCAGCTCACTGCAGCCTCGACCTCTCAGGCCCAAATTATCCTTCCACCTCAGTCACCAGAGTAGCTGGGACTACCGGCATGCGCCACCATGCCCAACTAATTTTTGTATTTTTGGGGATCACAGGCGTAAGCCACCCAATAGGCCTTAGCTTGAACTTTTTTTTTTTTTTTTTTGAGATAGAGTCTCGCTCTGTCACCCAGGCTGGAGTGCAGTGGCATGATCTCGGCTCGCTGCAAGCTCTGCCTCCTAGGTTCACGCCATTCTTCCGCCTCAGCTTCCCGAGTGGCTGGGAGTACAGGCGCCCACCACCACGCCTAGCTAATTTTTTGTATTTTTGGTACAGATGGGGTTTCACCGTGTTAGCCAAGATGGTCTCAATCTCCTGACCTTGTGATCTGCCTGCCCCTGCCACCCAAAGTTCTGGGATTACAGGCGTGAGCCACCACACCTGGCCTAGCTTGAACTTCTTACAAGGCCAAGACACTATCTCGTTTATCTCTCAAATCCCACTGCATCCATTACAGGGATCTCAACTATCCTTTACACAGATGAATCACTAGTCTATGCTTTGGACAAAGTCAAAACAGTTTTCAAAAGTCCTCCCAAGAGAAAAGTCTCTGTTGTGTTTTACACATTAATACCTCAGTTTGAAACGTCAGCATAGCTTAATCACGAGCTGCAGCTTCCACTGGAACTCCAACAAATTCTAACCAACTATACTTTGAGTGAGGACTACAAATGATTAAGCTCACCTTCTTTTTGGACATGGGACGACCCCGAGGCCTGTCATAGGCAATTCGAACTGGTTCATGGACTAGAAGACAAAAGAAAGAGACACATACACATACATACACGTGCTTTCCCTACATTACTTAGAAACTAAAGATCTTGCAGTCTATTTTGGCTAACAGTTCTCTGACGACAGAAGGTGTCTTAGGCCCTGCATGGGCCTAAGCCCCAGCTGTGCCCCAGCTCTTCTCAGGAATGAACATATATGACCCCTGGAGTGAGCAGAGGCGGGACACACTCAGGGAAGGCAGAAGGCAGCTTGGACCATAGTGAAGGGTTCACTTGAGGGGTGCCTCACTTTTGGAAAGTCTATTCAAACCTAAGAGTCCCCACATTTATAACAAAGGATCCAATACATGGATTATTTTCCATGACTACAGAAATATTCGTGTACCAACTATTTGTGATACTACGCCCTCCTAGTTTATCTGTAGTTAATTCACTGGGAAATAATTAGTCTGGGCCAGGCACAGTGGCTCATGCCTGTAATCCCATCGCTTTGGGAGGCCGAGGCGGGTAGATCACCTGAGGTCAGGAGTTCAAGACCAGCATGGCCAACATGGCGAAACCCCGTGTCTACTAAAAGTACAAAAATTAGACAGGCATGGTGGCGAGCTCCTGTAATCCCAGCTACTCAGGAGGCTGAGGCAGGAGAATAACTTGAACTCGGGAGGCAGAGGTTGCAGTGAGCTGAGATTGCACCACTATACTCCAGCCTGGACAACAAGAGCAAGACTCCATCTCAAAAAAAAGAATTAAAGTCTGCCTAAAACTTTCTAGTAAAAAACAACCATGCCTCTCATATAGAGGACCAAATCATATTATTTTATTTTATTTTTTTATGAAAGGGAGATTAGCAAGTCTGGTTTTTTCTTTTTTTTTTTTTTTGAGATGGAGTTTCACTCTTGTTGCCTAGGCTGGAGTGCAGTGGCGTGATCTCGACTCACGCCAACCTTCACCTCCCAGGTTCAAGAGATTCTCCTGCGTCAGCCTCCCGAGTAGCTGGGATT
This sequence comes from Piliocolobus tephrosceles, assembly GCF_002776525.5. Lineage (NCBI taxonomy): Eukaryota > Metazoa > Chordata > Mammalia > Primates > Cercopithecidae > Piliocolobus > Piliocolobus tephrosceles. The sequence continues at coordinate 34,135,745 of NC_045454.1, read as the reverse complement.
ACAAGCATGAACCACCACGCCTGGCTAATTCGGTATTTTTAGTAGAAATAGGGTATCTCCATGTTGGTCAGGCTGGTCTCAAACTCCCGCCTCGGTCTCCCAAATTGCTGGGATTACAGGCATGAGCCAGTACACCCGGCGCAGGTCTGGTTTTATCTCATCAACTACCAAAAGAACTGAGAGCTTCTAAAACAGAAATAAAAAACTCCACTAAGAAGAGCACACATAACAAGCACTCTGATACACTACCCGCCATCCATGACAAGTTTAATTATTTACTTCATTTTTTTTACATTAAATTTTTTTTTTTCTTGTAAAGACGAGGTCTGGCCATCTTGCCCAGGCTGTTCTCAAACTCCCGGGCTCAAGCAATACTCCTGCCTCAGCCGCGCTAAGCTGGGATTATAGGCACGAGTCACTGCGCCCGGCCCATGAGAAGTTTTGAAGTTTTGAACGATGGTAATAGTAGATGGTTATAGTAGAATGGTTAGCATTTCACTGCAACACCAAGGTTTTCAAACACAAAACATGAGGACTATTCCAAAGCAGGCAAAACCATAAGGCCACTGTCACCTGTAAATATGACTGAATGATGTAGAACACACAGGTGACTGTTTAACACAGTCCCACAATGGGGCATCATTCACTACAACTTCACACACAGGTTTTGCAGCAGAAGTCCCATGTGAAAGCATGGTCCAGGTCTGACTGTGGGGAGATAGCTTGGAGGGCACGGGGGGCACAGGAGTCATCTGGGCCACGGCCTACCCATCAAAAGGCCACATGCGATGCAATTCCATGTACTGACAGACTGGGGAAGGTAGAATACCTGGGTCTCGGAAAACAGTCAGTGGTTGCTGGGGCTGAATGGGGCAGGGGACTGCAATGGGACAAGAGACCTGTTCTGGGAACAGGCTTCAGCTCTGCTGTATTGGTGGGGTCTCGCCTCTGCACAGTCAACAAAACTCAAATGGTCCACCTGAAAAGGGTGTGTTTCACTGCTGGTAAATTATACCTCAAGAACCCGGAACCTCCCCACAGGAGAGCAGGAGATGGCCTCCCATGGCCGAGGCACGTCCCACTGACCACTGCCTGGGACCACCCTTGCTCTGTTCCCATCTCACTGTCATGACATGAAGCAGCTTATCAGCACCCTGGGCCTTCCAGGGGCTCAGAAGGGTCCCTAGCTGACAAAAGTCACAGGCAGGAAAACAGCTGGCTGAGATGACCCAGGCCCACCCCTCCACAGGTGGGGAAGCCCCGACCTGAATCCAGGCAATCAGGGAAATGTCCAGCAGCAAGCAGAGTGCCAGAAGCCACAGGGCAGCAAGGAAACATGTCTTTAGAGCAATGCCTTCAGACCATCGGGAAACATGAGTGTCGGATCACATTTTGGAGTGGTGCACAAAACTCTTTAGGATTAAAATGTCTCCGTCTCTTCTAACTCTCACAGCCCACCAACCAAGAACTGTGCTGGAGGCAGCTGTGCCGACAGGCGGGCACTCACCTTTTGGCTCCTGGATGAGACACACTCTCTTGGGAGCTGGAATCATGCCAACCTTCAACGACTTGCTGCTGATCCTCTTCCGGGGGAAGCAGGTACCCGAGGTGGCCTGTGACAGGGCAGGTGTTCCAGCCAGGTCATCCTCAGCAGCCTCACTGGGAAGGCCATCGGCAGGGGTGCTGCCCTCAGACTTGCCCGCCCCTCCGGGAGCAGGGGCCTCCTCTCTGCCATCCTCATCGTCCTCATCCTCCTCCTCAGGCATCACCTCTGGGCTCTCCAGCTCAGCCTCCCGCGGAGGTGGCTCATCTTCACACTCTCCTTCCCCTTCCATGAGGTCCACGGGGCTCTCCTGAGAACCCGCAGTGTCACCACCACCAGTGTGAAGGTTGTGAGGAGATGATGTGAAACAAATTGATGGACATAGTTCAAACACTTTCTTTCGATAGAATTTGAAAGCAGAACTATTTTGGTCATGTAGAAACCTGGGGCACAGAGGAAATACCTTAGGTTACCAGATGGAATCTCTCAACATTTTTATTTGCTGAAACTGCTGGGACTGATCCAAGGAAGGTGGAGGTGGGACAAGGGAAAGAATAACCTGACCGCTCTCTACGCGGCTATAGCTTGATGGTGCAGCCACTTAATGACAGAAAATTTGAAGAGTACTAGTAACTTAATAAGAAGCTAGAATTCAAGGAGCATAACTACTTTCCAGGGGAGAGAGGCGGATGAATAAGCTATGCAGGGCCTTGGAAAATGCTGGAATAGAAATCTGGCCTGAGACCCATCTCACCCTTTCTGATTACATCACTGGCCTCTCTGGGCCTCCACGTGCCCATTTTGACTCTGGTTCCTTCCAGATATGAGAAGCATGGAGAGACGCCAGGAGGCACTGCACAGTTACTGCTGGAACATGTACACCATGGAGCTGTAAGGTGCCCCCAGAGAGGGCTCCTCACCCCTAGCACTTCCCACTTGGGGCCTGCAGTCCAGCTATGTGGGTGTGGAGATGAGGCCTCTCTGTGCCTCAGGGGTCTGGTGGCCACTTTGACTTGTAACCACAGCTATGAAGCTGTGGCTGGTATGAGAAACTTAAAACACTCCTGAAAGTACCAAAGTCCACTTGGACCAAAGGAAAAATGGCCCCCATAAGGCAACTCAACCTCATAAATGTGCCAAGTCTCCCCAATTAGCATATTAATATATCCCAATAAAACTCTGTTCTGAATCAGGACAAGATGGTTCTAAAGTTCATAATGAAAAATAATATGTAAAAGTATCTGGGAAAACTCCAAACAAGACTCATAAGGGGTTCCAGCCCCACCAAACACTACAAAATGCCCCAAAGCCTCTAGAGTTAAACAGCATAGTAGTCCATAAGACAGACCAATGGAACAGAATAGAAAGACCAGAAACCCAGCATTTGATTAAGGTAGCCTCTCAAACTACTGCGAAAAAGGGGTGGTCTTTCAAAGAATGGTATTGGAAAAGCTGGACAGCTTTATAATTATTTATTATTATGCATTTTTAGAGATGGAGTCTCACTCTGTTGTCCAGGCTAGAGTGCAGTGGTAACAGCTCTAGTGTGATAACAGCTCACTGCAGCCTCAAACTCCTGGGTTCAAGAAATCTTCCCACATCACCCACCCAAGTAGGTGGGACCACAGGCAAATGCCACTATACCAGGCGCGCGCGCACACACACACACACACACACACACACACACTAAATATCGGCAGAAACAAATTAATCTGGGCCGGGCATGGTGGCTCATGCCTCCCAGCACATTTTGGGAGGCTGAGGCAGGAGGATCACCTGAGGTCAGGAGTTGAAGACTAGCTTGGCCAACATGGTGAAACCC
>NC_045454.1:34130506-34131980 GCF_002776525.5 Piliocolobus tephrosceles | reverse complement strand
AGGCTGGAGTGCAGTGGCCGGATCTCAGCTCACTGCAAGCTCCGCCTCCCGGGTTTATGCTATTCTCTTGCCTCAGCCTCCCGAGTAGCTGGGACTACAGGCGCCCGCCACCTCACCCGGCTAGTTTTTTGTATTTTTTAGTAGAGACGGGGTTTCACCATGTTAGCCAGGATGGTCTCGATCTCCTGACCTCGTGATCCGCCCATCTCGGCCTCCCAAAGTGCTGGGATTACAGGCTTGAGCCACCACGCCCGGCCGACATCTTTATAACATAACCACACCCACAAAATGCATTAACTCAATTAGCTTGAGCATATTAGAATTAAAATTTTTCTAAAGGCAAAAGAAACACAAAGTCATCTTGGCCCATTTACAAGCATGGCTGGATAGCGTCCAACACCCTGCCCAGTATCGTGGTCAGGATCCAGGGCTCTCCCTCCAGGGAAGGACAGGACAGAGTACTCTGAAGGACACTGCTCAGAAAAGGTTGTCACAGATGGGGAGGAATCACCCAAAACCCAACAGCCCAAGTGCCCAGGCTAATGCAAAATTCTCCTTTAAACTGTACTTTTCATTGAAAAAAAAAAAAGAAAAAAGGACTGATGGGATAACCCCAGCTGCCCTGCACTGAGCTGTCCTCCTTATCCAACCCTGCCAGGGGAAATCCCACATACACAGTGGACAGGCCCGACCCCAAGGTCTACAGGGCCCAGCAGCTCCCCAAGGCCACCACTGTCTGTAAAAGGCAGAACCTGACTTGACTGTAAGCCTGGTCAGGCCTCCCGTCTGTAGGTGGTTGGTGCCCCACAAGGCGGGTGGTACCTCAGTGCAGGACCCAGTCATAAGCCAAGGCTGCGGAAGGGAATGGGCTTGGCTCGTGCAATCAGGTCCCAAACAAGTTGAAAGAGTATGTTCCGTCACCACTGAATTCCATAAATGCGCTGAGAAATGCACGTTTTCAACTGTATTTTTAATTGGACGAAGGCATGACTGTCCAACAAGCTGGGACCAGCACGAGGAGTTGAGAGCCCCCTCAGTAGGGTCCTGGCTCAGTAATGGAAGATGGGTGCCTCCCACTGGTAGCTTTTCTCTGGAGGGGGCGTCTTACATCACCTCAGGGAAAAACCCCAGGGGCAGTGCTGGCTTCTAGCCCAGGTTTTCTTGCCTACGGGCTGTGCGCTTTTGAGCAGAGCTCCATCTATCCGAGGAATGGAGAGGGCAAAGGTACCTGCTCCCAGCATGAGCACGCCATGTTATTCCCATGTAGAGGTGCCTCCTGTTCAGACCTGGGCAAGAGCCGACTAGCACTACTATCATGCAGTGAGCAGCAAATCCTCACCTCTTTCCCCTCCCCTGGCCAACTCCTATTTAGCCTTTGGACGCAGATTAAATGTCACTCTGGGGAGGCTTTTCCTGATGCCCCAGAAGGGCAGGTCCCCTAGAACAGATTTTTTTTTTTTTTTTTTTTTGAGAT
>NC_045454.1:34088955-34130406 GCF_002776525.5 Piliocolobus tephrosceles | reverse complement strand
TTTTTTTTTTTTGAGATGGAGTTTCACTCTTGTTGCCCAAGTTGGAGTGCAATGGTGCGATCTCGGTTCACTGCAACCTCCGCCTCCCAGGTTCAAGCAATTCTCCTGCCTCAGCCTCCCGAGTAGCTGGAATTACAGGCACCCGCCACTATGCCTGGCTAATTTTTTTTTTTATTTTTAGTATAGAGATGGGGTTTCACTATGTTGGCAAGGCTGGTCTCGAATGCCTGACCTCATGATCCATCCACCTCAGTCTCCCAAAGTGCTGGGATTACAAACATGAGACACTGCGCCTGTCCTTTTTTTTTTTTTTTTTGAGATGAAGTCTTGCTCTGATGCCCAGGATGGAGTGCAGTGGCTCAATCTCAGCTCACTGAAACCTCTGCCTCCTGGGTTTAAGCAATTCTCATGCCTCAGCTTCCTGAGCAGCTGGGATTACAGGTGCTTGCCACCATGTCCGGCTAATTTTTGTATTTTAGTAGAGATGGGGTTTTAGCATGTTGGTCAGGCTGCTCTTGAACTCCTGAACTCAGGTGATCAGAACAGATCTTTCTCCCTCAAGCCCCTGGCTCAGGTGAAGTGAAGTCATGACTTACTCCTGGTGTAACCCCCATGGTAGGGATGAATTGGCCAGGCTGTGGGCTGGCTCAGGACATGTTTGTGGCATGAACACACACAAATCTAAAGGGTGTAATGTCCAGTTGCAGTGGAGCACACCTGTGGTCCCAGCTACTCCGGAGGCTGAAACAGGAGGATCACTTGAGCCCAGGAATTTGAATCTAGCCTGAGCAACATCCTTAGACTTTCTCTCTTTGAAAAAGAAAAAGGTGTGATGAGACCCGGGGGGTACGTACCACAGGTCAGGGTTATCGGTGCTGTTTTCTATGCTGAATTGTTCGATCTCTGGTCCCACCTGAGCAACAAATCTAGCCAGTTTCTCTGCAGTCTCCATTGTCTTCATGTCAACTACAAAACATAAAGCACCTGTCAGGCATGACTCCTGAGCTGCTGCTCCCCGTGTAAACACTGCAAGGTTGTGGAAGCTGATTATAAAGATGGCCTGCGTGTCCCCTCCCTGTAGCCTTGCCCTTTGCCACATGCAGACTCCTTCTCACCAAGTGAACACTGTGTATCCCCCCCTCGAATCAGGGCTAGTCTTGGGACTCAAATCGGCTATAGCATGTGGTGGAAAAGCCTGTTGCCAGTTCCAAGCCTGGGCCTTGGAGGACTCAAGTACTTCTGCTGTCTCTCCTGGAGCCCCAACCCCAATTGCCAGGTGAACAAACATGGGCTGGCTGCTGAGGGGATGACAGGCATGTGGCCCAGCCATACCATCATCTCAGCTGACAGCCTGGACACCTGCCGCTGATCGCAGATACATGCGTGGGCTAGCTCAGCAGACGACCCAGCCACTGGCAAATTCACAATACTGGATGCCTCCGGGATTTTTTTTTTTTTTGAGACGGAGTCTTGCTCTGTCGCCCAGGCTGGAGTGCAGTGGCGAGATCTTGGCTCACTGCAACCTCCGCCTCCTGGGTTCAAGCGATTCTCCCGCCTCAGCCTCCTGAGTAGCTAGGACTACAGGCACGCACCACTACGCCTGGCTAATTTTTTGTATTTTTAGTAGAGATGGGGTTTCACCATGTTGCCCAGGCTGGTTGCGAACTCCTGAGCTCAGGCAATCCGCCCGCCTTGACCTCCCAAAGTGCTGGGATTACAAGTGAGCCACCATGCCCGGCTGATGCCTCCTGTTTTAAGCCACAGTTTGGAATGGCTCATGACACAGCAACACCTAGAGAATGCGGCCATTGTGGACACTTTTTTGTCCTCTCCTTCCCACTTAGTGCTGAGTAGGAAGCACTGGCCAGAGAGCAGGCCTGTGGTACAGAGAGAAGGAAACAGCTCAGGTGACAGAAGAAACAGAAGGGATGAAGTTAGTCGATTCAGAGGAATCAGTGCAACCCCAAGAACAGGAACTGTAGAGACCCTGGGGATAAGGAGGCAGAATGAGAGAACAAGGCAGCCCTGAGGACTATCAAGAGAGGCCAGGATATAGCAGGACACAGGATCCCAAGTTCACGTAATGTACTGCCCACGGCCCCAGCAGCAGAACCCTGTCAGGGAGCACAGAGGCATGGGGCAGCACCTCATGCCAGCTCCACTCTCAGAAGAGGAGGAGGGAGCTGCAGGACTTGCATGCAGCTCTCTCGAGAAAGTAAGAGAGAAAGCACCAACATATGCACTTGTCTTGGCCAGGTCCCTAGGGCTTTTATCCATTGCCTTGCCTAGATTGCAACCCCTGCCCCCGAATTCTAGAGAGACCTTGGAGATGGGAGAGTAGGGACTGGGGCCCAGAGGAGGGGGACAGGAGTGAGCACCCACTGTCAGCAGATGGGCAGGGAGAAGAGGTCTGAGGTGCTTCAGAGATGTCCACTCCTGCTGGCTTGGGGGATGGACCTGAGGCTTCTGAGCTGGGGTCCTGAGGAGAGGGTCCAACTGGGTCTGGCAGGCAGTCCTTGTTGGCAGCATCATTTCTGTCTGGCAGGGATGGTTTTGCCTGTGAGAGGCCTGGAGTCTGCCGGCCGTGGTGTTTCAGCCTGGTGCCTGAGGATAGGAGGGTCTGGGTCCCAGTGGTCGCTCTCCTTGCCTTCCAGCCCCGGAGCCCTTGAGCACGGAGGAGCCCCCGCCGCTGCCACGGAAGCAGTTTCTTCTTGAGGTTACGGACAGCCCGGGCATACAGCATGGCCCGCACCGCACACTCTGCTGAGGTCGGCTTCTGGTCGGCTCCTCGCAAATTCTGGCTCATCCGCTGCATTTCTGCCAACTTCAGCTTGTAATATTTATACTCCAGACTATTTTCATCAGACAAAAACCTACATAACAAAACAGGCATAACAGGACATTTATGAAAACACCACCAGGTCCCAAATTGTTCCTGCAAACACAAACTCTTTCTAAGTGGCCAACTTCTGACTGTCCTCTGCCGTCTCAGAGGCTCTGCCTGGCTCTACTGAGGACCCAGAGCAAAGCCGAAGACAGCTGCCCTGCTAAGAGTGACTGCAGGGCAATCGGGAGTTTGAACCGAGTTCCTCCTTGATTTCTATCAGCAGCAGCCATGAGGGAGCTCACAGCTCATTATGGCCTGGAAACACAAACCAGTCACCTTGGAGCCACAGCACCCTGGCAGGGAGAATTGACACCTTTTAAATGGCCCAGCCAGGATGAGAGCTCGATGAGCTTTTGACTGCATCAAGGCAAGTGTGATGTGACCCACAAGAGAACATTAACCAAGGAGCCTGTGCCCCAGGTGTGAAATCTTATGACCCAGTCATCATGATGAGAACAGTACAGAAAAGAGAAGGTTGAGCTACACGTACTAACACAGAAAAATATTCAACGGGGCGTGATGGCTCACACCTGTAATCCCAGCACTTCGAGAGGTTGAGGCAGGAGGATGGCTTGAGCCCAGGAGTTCAAGACCAGCTGGGCAACAAAACAAGATCACATCTCCACAAAATAAAAAAATTAGCCAGGGTGGTGGTGCACGCCTATAGTCCCAGCTACTCTGGAGGCTAAGATGGGAGGATCACTTGAGCCCAGGAAGTCGAGGCTGTGGTGAGCTATGACTGTGCCACTGTACTCTAGTCTGGGTAACAGAGCAAGACCCTGTCTTTAAAAAAAAAAAAAAAAAATCCTTCTCCTGCTAGTGTCTTTACTTTTTTCATCATGTTCCTTCTAGCTTCATGAGTTGATTACAGCTCACTGTAGCCTTGACCTCCTGGGTTCAGGTGATCCTCCCACCTCAGCCTCCCCAGTAGATGGGACTACAGGTATGCACCACCACACCTGGCTAATTTTTGTATTTTTGGTTGAGAGGACATTTCACTACGTTGCCTAGGCTGATCGCAGACTCTTGGACTCAAGGTAGCCACATGCCTAAGCCTCCCAAAGTGCTGGGATTACAGGTGTGAGCCACTGCACCTGGCCTACTCTTTATTTCTAATAAATTCACCTGAAGTCACTCTTTCTCTTAAGTATTTTTATAACCGCATCTGGTGTATAATGTTTTTCTTGCCACTTCCTTCTAAATTGCTTCTAATTTCAGTTCTGATTACCCTTCACTCAAAAGTTATTCAGAAACGTGTTTTATTTTGGTTGCTGGTTTCTAGTTTGCTGTATCGGCATAATGTGGCCCATGTGAGTTTCCTGGGTGTGCTGTGATTTTTCTCCGTGATTTCATACATAACAAACTTTTAAGTTGGGCGTGGTGGCTCACGCCTGTAATCCTAGCACTTTGGAAGGCGGAGGCAGGTGGGTTGCTTGAGCCCAGGAGTTCAAGATCAGTGTGGGCAAAACCCCATCTCTTTAAATAAATAAATAAATAAATAAATAACCACCCCACAAAAAACGTAACAGACTTTTGTGAATATTTGATTTCAGTTCGTATTAAAGAAGAATATTGCTTAGTAAGTATGGCAATATTTCAGGTGGCTTTCAGATTGTTTGATATTAAGTAGCGACATATTAGTTATTAGATGAGGTTCCAGATTACTAGTGACAAGCCAACTAGAAGCAAGGTGTTGGCAGCACTGTGTGATGTGGCATGTCCCTGGCAGACAGCTCCATACACAAGCTCCTGCTGACACTGTTAGTCAGTTGAGGTCTGTCTGGACCTCAGAAGACAGACTGAGGACCGGCTCCACTGCTGCCCTGGCACTCTGTTGGGCTAACGGTGGCATCTTGCAAGATCACGCCCTAACAAGCAATAGCGCTCAATTAAGATAATGCTGACCAACATGGGCGCTCTGGTTCTCAAGTCAAACACAGCCCCAGCAAGGCAACTCCTCATCAAGGGCAGAGCGCAGAATCAAGGCCAGGTAACCTGACTGCCCCAGTCACTCATGGCTCTAATGGCTTTCCTTGTTCCTGGATGGTTCTGGTGCCAAGTGCAGTCCGAGGACGTCAGTCACAAATGCATCTCCCCAAGTTCCAGTGGAACATAACATCAAGAACACAGAACACTCAACAAGCCAGTCTGCTGGCTTCAAATCTCAGCATAGCCACTCATTAGCTGGGAACATTTCTGTGCCTCAGTTTCTCCATCTGTAAGACAGGGAAGATGATAAGCAGTAGCTACTTCATCATATAGCTGTAAGGCCTGCGTTATAAGCTTTTCACTATGAGGCAAGTGATATGAAAACCGCTCAACAAATATTAGCAGACTGTCTCTGTTTACGCTCATTTGCTGTGTTATAAAATCTTCCACAACCTTATTTGGATTACATCATCTACCCATTTCAGAGAAACATTCATGTCTCCTACCATGGTTTTGGATTCATCCAATTCCTCTTATCATGGTTTTGGACTTAAATGATTTTTTTTTTTTTTTGAGACAGAGTCTTGCTCTGTCACTCAGGCTGGAGTGCAGTGGCGCAATCTTGGATCACTGCAACCTCTGCCTCCTGGATTCAAGCGATTCTCTAGCCTCAGCCTCCTAAGTAGCTGAGGTTACAGGCACCCGCCACCATGCCCAGCTAATTTTTGTATTAATTTTAGAGATGGGGTTTCACCACGTTGGCCAGGCTGGTCTTGAACTCCTGATCTAAGGTGATCTGCTCACCTCGGCCTCCCAAAGTGCTGAGATTACAGTCATAAGCCACCACGCCCAGCTCTGGACTTAAATGATTTCTAAAGGTTATTTACTTACATAGCTCAAAGCTATGTAGTGCAGGCAACGTGATTCGCAATCTATATGTTCATGATGACTTTCCCTTTTATCAGGAACTTCTTTTGCTCCTTCCAGTGCTGTTCTCCTTAGTCTTCTTTTTCTGAACAATTCTCTACAATTCTCTCCGTTCTTTTTGGTAGCATTCACCTGCTATGCAATTTCCCTTCTCTGTTTGCCAATTCCTGTGTTTTTGCTTCTTTCCCTCTAGAGTAGTATGAAGTTATAGACCCCACATCTGTTCCTTTTTTTTTTTTTTTTTTTTTTTTGAGACGAAGTCTCGCTCTGTCGCCCAGGCTGGAGTGCAGTGGCCGGATCTCAGCTCACTGCAAGCTCCGCCTCCCGGGTTTATGCCATTCTCCTGCCTCAGCCTCCCGAGTAGCTGGGACTACAGGCGCCTGCCACGTCACCCGGCTAGTTTTTTTGTATTTTTTAGTAGAGACGGGGTTTCACAGTGTTAGCCAGGATGGTCTCGATCTCCTGACCTCGTGATCCGCCAGTCTCGGCCTCCCAAAGTGCTGGGATTACAGGCTTGAGCCACCGCGCCCGGCCTCTGTTCCTTTAATGGCTAATCAACACACATACCTAAACTCTTCTTTTGTATCAATATGCAGAATTACCCTTTAGCTCTACCCTCATGTCAAAAAAGACAAAAGGCCTGCACACCTACCTCCCTCCTTCTCCTTGTGCCTCACATATTTAGATTATCTGGGATTTTAGTTTCTTTTATTTCACCCCAAACATCAATTATTTAGATTTTTTGTTAACTTTGGGGTGCTTGGACAATCCTGCTAAGGCTAGACCAGAGGGATTCTTAGCCACTTGTTTTCCTGAGTGTGTGAACACGTAGGACCTGGTGGGCTCTCCCTGGAGTGCATGGTCAGGGCTGCCCCACTCCCAGGGGACAATTTAGAAGATGAGAGAAAACAAAGTATGACATATTCCTTCAGCTTTATATCCTGCACTGTTGTGATCATTTTCTAGGCTTGATGCTTTGCACTCTCTCATAGGAAAGGATGGAAGCCTGCCCCTTGGTGTTCCAAACAAGGAAGCAAAGCCATAGTGGATGTGTCTGTCTATACTTCTGATTGATTCATTGATTGATTTGAGACGGTGTTTTGCTATTGTTGCCTAGGCTGGAGTGCAGTGGCGCGATCTCATCTTACTGCAACCTCTGCCTCCTGGGTTCAAGTGATTCTCCTGCCTCAGCCTCCTGAGTAGCTGGGATTATAGGCAGCCACCACTACGCCCGGCTAATTTTTCTATTTTTAGTAGAGATAGGGTTTCATCATGTTGGCCAGGCTGGTCTCGAACTCCTGACCTCATGGGGCCCACCCGCCTCTGCTTCCCAAAGTAGTGGGATTACAGGTGTGAGCAGCCGCGCCTGGCTCTTCTGACATCTTTAGTGTACGACATGAGGCAGGTCACCTCAGCAAAGAGGCAATGGCCAGTTCTGTTCACAAGGCTCCAATGGGAACAAATCATGCTTGTAGGGTGTGAGGGTGGAAGGTCTCAAATCTCTGCTGGTTCTCAGAGGGTGGAGATAAGAAGTCATTCTTATATTTGCCTCCTAGAGGTCTGACTTTTTCACTTGCTAACTAAAAAAAATAATTTTTAAGGCTGAGCGTGATGGCTCATGCCTATAACCCCAGTGCTCTGGGGGATCGCTTGAGCCCAGGAGTTAAACACCAGCCTGGACAACATAGCAAGAACCCATTTCTTAAAAAAAAAAAAAAAAAAAAAAATATATATATATATATATAATAGCTGAATGTGGTGGTGTGCTCCTGTAGTCCCAGCTACTCGGGAGGCTGAGGCAGGGGGATTTTGCGAGCCCAGGTTGAGGCTGCAGTGAGGTATGATCATGCCACTGTGCTCCAGCCTGGGCAACAGAGTGAGATCTCGTCTCTTAAAAACAAACAAACAAAAAACAAACTTATTAATCCACACATATCTTCATAGAATGTCAACGGTCATGCATAAAACTGTTCAGTAAAGAAAAAGCAGCATAGGCTTATTAAGAGATACAGAGGTAGGCCAGGTGCGGTGGCTCATGCCTGTAATCCCAGCACTTTGGGAGGCCGAGGTGGGCAGATCATGAGGTCAGGAGATCGAGACCATCCTGGCTAACATGGTGAAAACCTGTCTCTACTAAAAATAGAAAAAAATTAGCCAGGCATGGTGGCGGGCACCTGTAGTCCCAGCTACTCAGGAGGCTGAGGCAGAAGAATGGCATGAACCCGGGAGGCAGAGCTTGCAGGGATCATGCCACTGCACTCCAGCCTGGGCTACAGAAACTCCGTCTCCAAAAAAAAAAAAAAAAAAAAAAGATACAGAGGTCACCGTGAGAAGTAGTTTGAAGAGCTAAGTGACTAAGTGACTGCCTTCAAGGACTGGAACATGGGAACAGGTCACAGCAGAAACATTTGGCTTTTCATTATGCATTCAACTGTTTTGTTAAATACAACATACAAGGAGCATTTTGACTTAAGAATTCAAACATGCACACCAGGAACCTAAGTTTAGCAGTTTCTTTACTTATTGCTGTGCTTTTGTATCACACTCTTTCGTCTTATAGCATCTTGATAATTCCTTCTTCTTTTTTTTGAGACAGAGTCTTGCTCTGTCGTACCCAGGCAGGAGTGCAGTGGTGTGATCTTGGCTCACTGCAACCTCTGCCTCCTGGGTTCAAGCGATTCTCGTGCCTCAGTCTCCCAAGTAGCTGGGATTACAGGCACCTGCCACCATGTCCGGCTAATTTTTTGCATCTTTAGTAGAGATAGGGTTTTACCATGTTGGCCAGGCTGGTCTCAAACTCCCAACCTCAGGTGATCTGTCCCCCTCAGTCTCCCAAAGTGTTGGGATTACAGGCGTGAGCCACTGCACCTGGCCAGGTAATTCCTTGTGAAGGAGTTTTTGGATGATAAAGTCTCTGGGAACAACTCCTAAATCTGTCCTCCTTCAGGATCTATTCTATCAGCCAACCACTGAGATTTTTATTTCAATCTATTTTTCAACCAGTTTTCTGTTTTCATAGCAACCAGTGTCTGTTTCATGGATACAATATACTCTTATTACCTGAGACTATTCATTACACATACATATTTATAGACTACACCTCCTCTTTCTCATAGTAACTCTTGTCTTCTAGGGTGTCAGAAGTTTGTCGAGTTTGGTGATTCTCTTTCATGATACTGGTTTACCTCAAATATCAGTTCTTACTTTGATGCTTATTTCTGATTTTGTACCCTGCCCTGCCCCTATCCAAACACACCCCTGACTCTGGTTTCTGTCTGCCACGCCTGGTTATCAGAGGTCATGAGACCACTGGGCCATGTGCAGGGGTCATGGGGCAGAGGCACGAGCCCCCAGTTCTCTCAGGGCCTCCTATTCCTCCAGCCTAATAACCTTATCAACCACCTGGAAAGTGGCCCTAGGCCTTCTAAGTCTGGATGCCTTCTTATCAAGAGGGTCTGGTATCTGCTTGCATCTGTCAATCTGGGGCTATCTAGCTTTCTTCCTTCAGCATGCACACTGGTTCAGACCACAGACTCTGGATTAGAATCTCAACTTTGCCTCTTACTAGCTGTGACTCCTCAAGCCAAGAGGGCTCTTGGAGGCTCTAAGTTTCTTGTCTGTAAAATAAGCATAGCAATAGACCTGCTTCGCAACATTGTTTATGAGGATTCAACCAGCTAGTGCTCAAATCAGTAATGTGCTTAGAACAGTACCAACTGCAGAGAAGGCACAAGTGTTTATTAAATGAAAAGTATTCAATAAATGATGCTGCGACAATTAGGTTATTTGGGAATTTTAAACTTTTAAGTTACATGCCTACCTCATTCAATACATGTAAATAATCCAAACTCAAGAATTTTGTAAAAATAAAAACACAACAAGTTCCAACTTTCCTCTGGGTAAATCATGATGGGTAGGACCAAAAACATGGAAATGTATGCCTTTCAAGCATCTTTAGTAATTACAACAGAGGCCGGGCGCGGTGGCTCAAGCCTGTAATCCCAGCACTTTGGGAGGCCGAGACGGGTGGATCACGAGGTCAGGAGATCGAGACCATCCTGGCTAACATGGTGAAACCCCGTCTCTACTAAAAAATACAAAAAACTAGCCGGGCGACGTGGCAGGCGCCTGTAGTCCCAGCTATTCCGGAGGCTGAGGCAGGAGAATGGCGTGAACCCAGGAGGCGGACCTTGCGGTGAGCTGAGATCCGGCCACTGCACTCCAGCCTGGGTGATAGTGAGACTCCGTCTCAAAACAAAAAGTCATTACAACAGCAAGAATAACAAGTCCAGTATGGGTACAATCTGACTACAAAAAAGGGCACACTCAGGAGGTCAAGGTTGCAGCAGGCTGTGATAGCGCCCCTGCACTACAGCCTGAGCAACAGAGTGAGATCCTGTCCCTAACAAAAACAGAAAACAAAAGAGGGCACAGCACGCTTACAGAGTAGCAGTGAGAGGGTCAATTAGTACACATAACCTATGAAGAGTAATCTGATGATAAACATCAATGGTCTCCACCAGGGGCAGCTCTGCTTGCCATGGGACACCAGGCAGTGTCTGGATGTATTCTGGGTTGTTACTAGTGAGATAGAAGGTCCTGCTAACATCAAACGGATAGAGACCACAGATGCTGCTAAACAGCCTGCAATGTCCAGGACAGCTCCAACCCTAATACAGAACGATCCAGTCTCAAATGTCAATAGTGCTGCAGCTGAGGCTGGGCGCAGTGGCTCACACCTGTAATCCCAGCATTTTGGGAGGCCGAGGCAGGCAGATCGCCTGAGTTCAGGAGTTCCAGACCACCCTGGGCAACATGGTGAAACCCCGTCTCTACTAAAATACAAAAAATTAGCTGGGTGTGGTGGCGGGCACCTGTAATCCCAGTTACTCGGGAGGCTGAGGCACAAGAATTGCTTGAACCTGGGAAACAGAGGTTGCAGTGAGCCGAGATCGCCCCACTGCACTCCAGCCTGGTGACAGGGCGAGACTCTGTTCCAAAAAAAATTAAAAATAAAAAGTGCTGCAGCTGAGAAACTGACATAAATCAAAAGTCTCTAACACGAGCTTTAACCCAGCCGTTTCACTCCCAGATATCATGATAAACTGCCAGAAAGGTAGGCAGAAATACAAGCAAAGCACTGATCATCATCTCCTTTTTTTAAAAAAAAAAAAGAAATGGTGTCTTGGCCTGGTGTGGTGGCTCACACCTGTAATCCCAGCACTTTGGGAAGCCAAGGCAGGTGGGTCACCTGAGGTCAGGAGTTTGAGACCAACCTGGCCAACATGGTGAAACCCCGTCTCTACTAAAAATACAAAAATTAGCTGGGTGTGCTGGTGTGCGCCTGTAATCCCAGCTACTTGGGAGGCTGAGGCACGAGAATTGCTTGAACCCAGGAGACGGAGGTTGCAGTAAGCTAAGATTGCGCCACTGTACCCCAGCCTGGGTGACAGAGCGGGACTCTTTTTCTGGCCTGTTCTTTACTTTCTCTAATAAGAAAGTACTATATTTAGGATGCAAACTGTAATTTTAAAAAGTTGATCTATTCACATAAAGAGGCAGTTAAGGCCAGGCACGTTGGCTCAAGCCTGTAATCTCAGCACTTTGGGAGGCCGAGATGGGCGGATCACGAGGTCAGGAGATCGAGACCATCCTAGCTAACACGGTGAAACCCCATCTCTACTAAAAAAATACAAAAAAAACCTAGCCGGGCACGGCGGCGGGCGCCTGTAGTCCCAGCTACTCAAGAGGCTGAGGCAGGAGAATGGCGTAAACTCGGGAGGCGGACCTTGCAGTGAGCTGAGATCCGGCCACTGCACTCCAGCCTGGGCAACAGAGCGAGACTCCGTCTCAAAAAAAAAAAAAAAAAAAAGGCAGTTAAGCAAAACAGAGTTTGACAAATACTAGCAATACACTGCAAACAACTGCAATGATGTATTACTAATCTTACTACCCTTACTCTGTATTCTCTGCATGAACATCTCATTGCATCCTTAAAACAGCAAAGCAGGGAGTTGGAGCTGTATTCACAGGTAAGAGAATGCTACCACCCAGCCAGCCTACCACTGGTCTGCAACAGAGCTAGGACTTGCTGAACCCACATAAATCCGAGCCACCTTCATGCTCTTCTCACTGGAGAACACCACTTACTCAAGTATCTCAACCTCTGCTCTCAACACCATCAGAGTGACCCAAATTTTGCCATATACTCCATGACAGGGATTCACAGGGTGGACATTTAAAGACCTACCAGTAAGCAGGGTCCTCTTTGAGAAGAGTTCTCTCTTTGGGAGACAGGCTGCCTTCGATGACACGTTTCACAAGCTGGTCGATGGTGCCCACTACCTTGTGATCTGCTCGCTGGGGGACAGCTGGAACACACAGAACAGCTTTTCTGAGAAACATGCTGACTGTGGGCTCTGGGAAGACAAGGACAGTACAGTAGTTGGGGGCTTAGCGCTGAATCCAAGCAGGCGTCAACAACCGAAATCCTCATTCACAAGACACCAGCATTGAAAAGAGGAAAACAACACCTTATTCTATAAACCAATACAGAAAATCTCCTCCTAAAAAATGTAACAGCATAACCACTAGGAGAGAAACAGTCATAGCTTTCAATGACTGGACACAGCAATTTATTTACATACTCTAGAAAAAGAAAGACATATAGCAATTTGATATCATTTTTCATGTATCACTTAATAATTTGAGTGTTCATAACATTAAAGTGGAAAATACAAATATCTAGTTTAAAATATACAAAAAAGGTATCTAGGTTATAATTCTCAATATAAAGGTGGGAATAAAAAATATATAAATATGGATACATAGGAAAAGACTGTAAGGAAATATGTTAACAGATGTTATAGGGGATAGAATTATCACGAATTTCATTTTCCTTATGCTTTATCTTTAAAACAAAAAAATGGCCGGGTGCGGTGGCCCACACCTGTAATCCTAGCACTTTGGGAGGCTGAGGCGGGTGGATCACGAGGTCAGGAGATCAAGACCATCCTGGCTAACACGGTGAAACCCTGTCTCTACTGAAAATACAAAAAAAATTAGCCAGGCATAGTGGCAGGCGCCTATAGTCCCAGCTACTCGGGAGGCTGAGGCAGGAGAATGGCTTGAACTTGGGAGGTGGAGCTTGCAGTGACTGAGATCACGCCACTGCACTCCAGCCTTGGTGACAGAGCGAGACTCAGTCTCAAAAAAAAAAAAAAGAAAAAAAACCCATCATACTTGTGTTTTGTAACCAGAAAATATATATATCAATTCACAAAAAATTTTCTCCAATTAAAAAAAAAAGGTCAGCTGGGCGCAGTGGCTCACACCTGTAATCCTAGCACTTTGGGAGGCCGAGGCGGGCAGACTGCCTGAGCTCAGGAGCTCGAGACCAGCCTGGGCAACATGGTGAAACTCCGTCTCTACTAAAATAAAAAAAAAAGAAAATTAGCCAGGCATGGCAGCATGCACCTATAGTCTCAGCTACTTGGGAGGCTGAGGCAGAATTGCTTGAACCCGGGAGGCAGAGGTTGCAGTGAGCCAAGATCGTGCCACTGCACTCCAGTCTGGCAACAGAGCGAGACTCCATCTCAAAACAAAAAAAAGGTCAATGGTCCCAAATTACATGTTCACAGAAAATACCTGCTGAATGTATAAGAAACAAATTTTAGCCAGATACAGTGGCTCACGCCTGTAATCCCAGTACTTTGGGAGGCCGAGGCGGGTGGATCACGAGGTCAGGAGATCAAGACCAGCCTGGCTAACATGGTGAAACTCCATCTCTACTAAAAAATACAAAAAAATTAGCCAGGCACGGTGGTGGGCGCCTGCAGTACTAGCTACTCAGAAGGCTGAGGCAGGAGAATGGCATGAACCTAGGAGGTGGAGCTTGCAGCGAGCTGAGATTGCGCCACTGCACTCCAGCCTGGGCGTCAGAGTGAGACTCCATCTCAAAAAAAAAAAAAAAAGAAACAAATCTTTTCTTTTTTGAGACGGGGTCTCACTCTGTCGCCCAGGCTGGAGTGCAGTGGTCCCATGATAGTTCACGGCAGCCTTGAACTCCTGGGCTCAAGCAATTCTCAGGCCTCAGCCTCCCGAGTAGCTGGGACTACAGACATGCACCACTACGTCTGGCTAATTTTTCAAATTTTTTTGTAGAGATGAGGCTTCACCATCTTGCTCAGGCTGGTCTCCAATTCTTGGGCTCAAGAGATCCACCCTCCTCTACCTCCCAAAGTGCTGGGATTATAGGTGTCAGCCACCATGCTCTGCCCAAAATATTTTTTAAAGTGAGAATTTCCTCCAAGATGACTTTAAATTTACAATGCTGCCAGCAACACAGAAGAACATGTTTCTTCAAATGGTAAGATTGTTTAATTTCCTAATAATTGGCTAGTTTTAAAAGTACAGAATGATGGCCGGGCGCGGTGGCTTATGCCTGTAATCCCAGTACTTTGGGAGGTCAAGGTGGACGGATCACCTGAGGTTGGAAGTTCGAGACCAGCCTGACCAACATGGAGAAACCCCGTCCCTACTAAAAATACAAAATTAGCTGGGCGTGGTGGCACATGACTACAATCCCAGCTACTAGGGAGGCTGAGGCAGGAGAACTGCTTGAACCTGGGAGGCGGAGGTTGCAGTGAGCCGAGATCACGCCACTGCACTCCAGCCTGGGCAACAAGAGCAAAACTCCGTCCCCAAAACAAAAACAGGCCGGGCACGGTGGCTCAAGCTTGTAATCCCAGCACTTTGGGAGGCCGAGACGGGCGGATCACGAGGTCAGGAGATCGAGACCATCCTGGATAACACGGTGAAACCCCGTCTCTACTAAAAAATACAAAAAACTAGCTGGGCGAGGTGGCGGGCGCCTGTAGTCCCAGCTACTCGGGAGGCAGGAGGCGGAGCTTGCAGTGAGCTGAGATCCGGCCACTGCACTCCAGCCCGGGCGATGGAGCCAGACTCCGTCTCAAAACAAAACAAAAACAAAAACAAACAAACAAAAAAGCACAGAATGGTCTATTTGTTCAGCCATTCAGTTAAAATCACTGCTGAACTAGCAAGGTTTTCCAGTTTGTTCTGTAAATGATTGCACAGTCCTGTGCCCACCTGTGTCCATGTTACAGCTTTGAGCTTATTTTAAACATTAGTGTGAGCTCTTCATACATGATGAGTCAATCCTTAAACTGCCACGTTATTCCAAGTATGTCCCCTATGAAACTGCTTTTTTTTATGGCTCTCTTTTTACAGAACTACTAGTTTTACGTGATTTTATAAAAGATGTTGAGGTTTACAGTCAGCAATGAAATTTGGGGACCCCTGCTAATTTGGTCATCTTTAGCTAGGATGACCATGAGCAAGAGTCAGAAAGTGGGACACAGCTTTGGCCCAGCAATCCTACTCCTGAGAATGTATCCTTTCAAGAATTAAAAAAAAAAAGGTAATAGTAATAATCAAAGCATTCAATCAAAGATGTCATTCCAGCATTTCTTTTTTTTTTTTTCCTAGACGGACTTTTGCTCATCACCCAGGCTGGAGTGGAGGAATGTGCTCTAAGCTCACTGCAACCTCCACTTACCAAGTTCAAGCATCTCTCCTGCCTCAGCCTCCCAAGTAGCTGGGATTATAGGTGTGTGCCACCACGCCAGGATAATTTTTGATTTTTAGTAGAGACAGGGTTTCATCACGTTGGCCGGGCTGGTCTCGAACTCCTGACCTCAGGTGATCCACCTGCCTCAGCCTCCCAAAGTGTTGGGATTACAGGTGTGAGCCACTGCGCCTGGCCCATTCCAGCATTTCTTTTTTCCTTTTCTTTTCTTTTTTTTTTAAGAGACGGAGTCTCGCTCTGTTGCCAGGCTGGAGAGCAGTAGCAAGATCTTGGCTCACTGCAACCTCTGCCTCCCAGGTTCAAGCAATTATCTTGCCTCAGCCTCCCGAGTAGCTGGGACTATAGGCACATGCCACCACGCCTAATTTTTTGTATTTTTAGTAGCAACAGGGTTTCACCATGTTAGCCAGAATGGTTTTGATCTCCTGACCTCATTATCCTCCCGCCTCGGTCTCCCAAAGTGCTGGGATTACAGGAATGAGCCACTGCACCTGGCCCATTCCAGCATTTCTTTCTTTCTTTTTTTTTTTTTAGACGGAGTCTCACCCTGTTGCCCAGGCTGGAATGCAGTGGCACGATCTCGGCTCACTGCAACCTCCGCCTCCCGGATTCAAGGGATTCTCCTGCTTCAGCCTCCCGAGTAGCTGGGATTAGTCACGCGTCTCCACATTCAGCTAATTTTTGTATTTTTAATAGAGACGGGGTTTCACCATGTTGGCCAGGCTGGTCTCGAACTCCTGACCTCGTGATCCACCCGCCTCGGCCTCCCAAAGTGCTGGGATTACAGGTGTGAGCCACCGCACCTGGCTCCATTCCAACATTTCTAACAGGAAGATAAGCAGCAGTGGGGCAGCCTCATGAGATGTGGGCCCTGCCGCCAGCTATCCTGCTACACAGACAGGGAACTGAGGCTTGCAGATACTAACTACATGTGAACCCAGGTCTGTCTGAGTTCAGAAACCTCTAGTAAAAGGCAGCATGAATCCAGCATCAAAGGAAAGGTGAGGTAATTTACATTAGGTCAATATCATGATGTAGCAAAGGCTGTGGAAACAAAGAGGGCTTTCTGGCAATCAGGTAGAAGAGCAGGCGGTAGCATTTTCAGTCCAGCACGCCTACAGCTGCAGGAAAGCATGGGGAACATCGAAGGCTGTGGGAGGGCAAGTGGGTGGGTTATAACCATTTTAGGTTATGGGTGACTTTTATTCCTTCAAACAGTATCCCATCACTTTGTGAGGGGTTGGGGAATAGGGTCCCTTCAGCCCTGAGCCTACTTCTCGAAGGATTCCGCTCTGGGGGTAGGGTGTGGCCACCTGTATGTGGTGGGACCTATCCAGTGTCTAGTGCCGTTGGGGCTTCATGAGGGTGGTGAAAGAGCAAAGAAAGTCAGGAACAAATGAGACTTCCCCACTGGGCTGGGGGCAATGGAAGGTGAAAACCACATCAGTGGGAAAAGTGCTTTCTCCCTATCACAAGAGTTAAGACAGCATGGTTACCATGTATGCTTGCGACCTCTGGGATGTCTGGGCTGTGAGAGCCCATTCTGGGAGTTTAGGAGGAAGGAACAGGGAAATCAAACAGCTTATCACTTCTATTTCTCCTCCTTGGCCTTTTCCTCTCCCCAGAAAGCCAATGATAACTGCTAATTAGCAGGTGTACTTAAATAATTCACCAACTTTAGCCAGTCTAGAAAAGTGAGTAGGGAGAAAAGGTGCATCCACTATGTGGAATGACCTGGCTGGTCCCTACATATCCTTCAGTACAGCTCAAGCACAACCTCCACAACTCTCCAGGCTGGGCTGGAGCCTCTCCTGTGTCGCTTTAATTCTAGCACAGGGGTGACTACTTTTTTGTTTTGGTTTATTGAGAGACAGGGTGATGCTAGCCCAAACTGGAGTGCAGTGGCTATTCACAGATGCAATCACAGGTCACTGCAACCTTGAACTCCTGGTCTCAAGCAATCCTCCCTCCTCAGCCTCCCGAGTAGCTAGGATTACAGATATGTGCTACCACCCCTGGCTCACGAGTGACTGGACTTTGTGATTTTCTTCCCTCAGGAGACTGGGGATTCCTCAGAGACCATGCTCTGTGTTTTTTCTCCCTTCTAGTAACACCTTGTGGGGACATGTTGGAACAAGGGTTCCAGGCCAGGCGCAGTGACTCACGCCTATAATCCCAGCACTTTGGGAGGCTGAGGCGGGTAGATTACTTGAGCTCAGGAGTTTGAGACCAGTCTGGGCAACATGATTCTCTACAAAAAATACAAAAAAAGTTAGCCAGGCACAGTGGTACAAGCCAATAGTCCCAGCTACTCAGGAGGCTGAGGCAGAAGGATCACTTGAGCCCAGGAGGTCGGGGCTGCAGTGAGCCATGATCATGCCATTGCACACCAGCCTGGGTAACAGGGCATGACTATGTCTCAAAAAAACAAAAACAAGGAAAGAAAGTCAAGCCTTCTTTCTTTCAAAGATTGAAAAGAAAAAAAAAAAGGAATAAGGGTTCTTAACCTTGGCTGCAGAAAGGTATGAACCCCTCAGAAGATATAGGTAAAATTGTGTATGAATAGATAAGCATTTTTTCTGGCAATGGCCACAGCTTTCTACCAAATCCCGAGCGGTATTTCACCTAAAAATGTCCAAAGATTTTTGTTTTTCTGAGACAGAGTCTTGCTGTCGCCCAGGCTGGAGTACAGTGGGGTAATCTCAGCTCACTGAAACCTCCACCTCCCAGGTCCAAGTGGATTCTCCTGCCTCAGCCTCCCAAGTACCTGCGATTTCAGGTGCATGCCACCACACCCGGCTAGTTTTTGTTTTTTGTTTTTTTTTTTTTTTTTTTTTTTTTGAGACGGAGTCTCGCTCTGTCGCCCAGGCTGGAGTGCAGTGGCCGGATCTCAGCTCACTGCAAGCTCCGCCTCCCCGGTTTACGCCATTCTCCCGCCTCAGCCTCCCAGTAGCTGGGAGTACAGGCGCCTGCCACCTCACCCAGCTAGTTTTTTGTATTTTTTAGTAGAGACGGGGTTTCACCGTGTTAGCCAGGATGGTCTCGAACTCCTGACCTCGTGAGAGTTCTTTGGGAGACCACCCGTCTCGGCCTCCCAAAGTGCTGGGATTACAGGCTTGAGCCACCGCGCCCGGCCTAGTTTTTGTATTTTTAGTAGAGATGGGGTTTCACTATGTTGGCCAGGCTGGTCTCGAACTCCTGGTCTCAAGCAATCCGCCGCCTTGGCCTCCCAAAGTGCTTGAATTACAGGCATGTGCCACCACACCCAGCTGTCTAAAGACTTTTATGGTAAACAGCAGATTCCTAAGACACATTCACAGAATGAATGGCAGACATATATTGGCCAATGTGCATTTTCTACTAAAATCCTGATTTGTTTCCAATTGGCTAAAGAGCTCCTGTGTAAAAAAATCTCAAATAAAAGACATTACCAAACAAAGATGAAAAACAACAAATAGAAACTTTGGCTGTTTTCCTTACCATCACTCAGACTACTTGGAGCCTTGGCCTGAATTTCGGGTTTGGTAGGAGGAATCATTTTCTCCTCCTCTCGCGTCGGCTCTGGTTCGGCTTTCTTAACCTGGAGGGGACACCCGCTGCTGACTAGCCAGGCCTTCAGGTGGTCTATGTACTCTCTCCCAAACAAAGTGGAGTCTTCAAAGTTTGGAAATGCAGCAGGTGACGGAGCTATATCTTGCAGGCCGACAGCTTCTAAGATTTTCTCTTGCCGGAAAGAAGAGGCCAAGGAGAATGTCTGTCCCAAAAGGGCCAAAGACTTACGGCAGAGAGAATTGGTGGTTTCCAGGGCAAGAGCCAAGTCCAGGGGGTTACTGAGGGTCTTCATCTTGACACTCAGCTCGTAGGCATTGCAGGCCATAAGCAGAGGTGTGACACTCTTCAGAAGCCGGTCTTGAAGTCTCATTATGTACTTGTCAAAGGGCTTTATGATTTCAAAAAAGCAATTTTTGGTCTTCACAGCACCTTTGTCTAAAAGCATGTTTAAAAACTCATTATCAACTCTGGGTGTTTTCAAAGCAGAGTGCTTTAAAAATTTGATAGTAAAAAAGCAAAAATCTCTGTGCTCTGGTTTTAAGGAACATTTGAATGAGGCAAGCATTTTAGCACAGGTTTCTGTTTCAAGTTCAAAGAGAGTCTGGAAAAGCTGGGAAAATTTAATATCATCTTTTATGGTATGGAATCCTGCCCATTTGATTATTTCTATCCCAAATCTTGAAAAAACATCAGACTTATCTATGATGTCAAAGCTCATCTTTCTTCTGGGGAGCCGAAGATTCTTCAGATCCAGCCCCAGAGGGATCTTCTGAATGGGGAACTGGATATCTTCTGTCCCTGGGTTTGTCCCCAGGGTCACATCAGGACTTGGAGTGGTTTTCTGGATTTGGTTAGTGCCCTGAGTTTTGGGAGTAATACGATTCATGGTGGGTATTTTTTTTGTGCTCACATTTCTCAATGTGACAAGTTTCCCAACACCCCCCTTAGCTGTGAGCAGGCCCTGAGACTCCCCTTTTCCTAGGAGGGAACCTTCCTGGTCAACGATGTTTAAAGCTCGGCCTCTGGCCTGGACTTGACTGCTGCCCCTGAGCACAGAGTCAGCCTCCCCGGGATGGTCCACGTCATAATCCCGACTCTCCTTCTCCAAACACTCTTTCTCAATCAGCCTGGAAGATCCAAAGTCTCCCAAAACTGCAGAGGGACCAAAACTATACTCCTGTGACCAAGAGGAGGACTCTTGAGAAACTGGATGGCCAAAGTCTTGCTCCCAAGAACCACGGAGTGCAAATTTCCAGTCCTGAGAACGGAAATGTCCCAATTTCCGGTGGCCAATGACCTGGTCCCGAGAATCAGAGTGAGAAAATTCCAGATCCCGGCCACATTCTTTGCGAAAGTAGCTGTCATCACTGATGGAAGGGTTGCTTGATCTGAAGGAAGGCCCTGGAAATACGTCACTTCTCAGGCCTTCTCTTCCGGTGTCTCGCGAGTGAGCTACAGATCCACTGAGGGAGTATCTGCTATCGCTGTGGACATCATCATACATCTCTGCTCTGGATCTTGGGACTGCCCTTAAGAGATCTGAAATAAACCATTCAAAAAAAAAAAAGAAGAAGCCAAAAGGTACTTTAGACCAGAGGATGCAAACAGTGCAAACAAACAGTCCACGGATCACCAGGCAGCAAAAGTGCTTTATACACCTCAGTGCTTTTTGCCAATCTGTATTTGTTGCCAACATTTAAAATGTGTGTGGTGTCACTTAAAAATCTGGATCAACTACTTACTAAAACAGGAGATCTAAAAGCACCAACCCTGAGTTTGCCCTGATGACAATCAACCCAGGCTGGGCAGCAGCAGCCCAACGGGCAAGCCATAGACTCTCTAAGTTGGCACCAACAGCCCTCGCTCATTCAGATCCCTTACTCTCTAGCCATCTGGGTTGGCAATCCCTCTTTTAGTCTGAGGAAAGGGTGTTTGGTCCCCAAATAACCTGGATATCTTTACTGCAACTGGAACACTTCTGTGTTTCTACTTCTATCTCAGGACAGATAGGTTTTACTGAGGCTATCTGCCTTCACTGCCTCCTAGAAGGAAGTCTCGGCCCACAGTGCAACTGTGAGGCTAGAGGAACCACAGCTAACACCATACGCACCTCAGCTGACCCAAAGCTGGCTGAATCTATCACTTGGAAAGGTAGGCCAGGCCAATCAACCCTCTCTCTGGAGCTGAAAAACCACAGACTGAGGCAGACAGGAGGGAGGGCAGGAGCTTAGTAAGATACATCAAAAGGGGCCATGATGGAAACTGAACAGTGTCTACTTCTGTCCTTCTCCATGTAGAAAAGGGGAAATGGGTCAGGCACAGTGGCTCAAACCTATAATCCCAGCACTTTGGGAGGCTGAGGTGGGAGGATCACTCGAGCCCAGGAGTTTGAGACCAGCCTGGGCAACATAGCAAGACCCTGTCTCTGTCAAAAAGAAAAAAGAGCATGGGGAAGATATACTTGCTATGGCTTAATCACATGGAGAAACTGTAAGAAGTGAGGAACAGAAGCAATGAACTATGGGCATATGAGAACAGTGGGCCTCAGGGAGAGTTTTCATGGAGTGCCTTTCTTTCTAGCTTTTCAATCAGAATCAATGACCTAGTTTTAAAAAAATAAATAAATAAATAAATAGGGAAGGAGAGGTGCCAGGAGGTAGTAATGGGTTAAGAGGCCACAGGAAGCCAAAGTCGTGTATAAATCCTAGTTCATTTGTTCAACAAGTACAAACTGGGCACCTACTGTGTGCAAGCACAGTACTAGGCACTGAAGTTACAGCAAGAAAATAAGAACTCTCCGAAACTTGTCAGTTGAGAGAGTCAGACAAAAAACAGGAATATATCAGATACAAGTTAAGTACCAAGAAGAGAAATCAAGCAGGTGGGAACCTGAGGAGGCAATGACATTTTGAGACAGGCTGGTCAAGAAGAGTAGCTCTAACACTTTTTTTTTCTTTTTTTTTTTGAGACAGAGTCTCACTCTGTTGCCCAGGCTGGAGAGCTGGAGTGCTGGAGCGCAGGGGCGCGATCTCGGCTCACTGCAACCTCCACCTCCTGGGTTCAAGCTGTTCTTCTGTTTCAGCCTCCTGGGTAGCTGCGATTACAGGGGCCCGTCACATTTTTGTATTTTTAGTAGAGACGGGGTTTCACCATGTTGGCCAGGCTGGTCTCAAAGTCCTGACCTCAGGTGATCTGCCCGCCCTGGCCTCCCAAAGTGTTGGGATTACATGTGTAAGCCACTGCACCCAGCCGTCTTTTTTTGAGACAGGGACTCACTCTGTGGCCCAGGCTGGAGTACAATGGCACAAACACGGCTTACTGCAGCCTCAATTTCCTGGGCACAAGCCAACTTCCTGCCTCAGCCTCCCAAGTAGCCAGAGTCATAGGTGCACGCCACCATGCCCACATAACTTTTTATTTTTTGTAGAGAGGGAGTCTCACTTTTTTGCCCAGACTGGTCTGTAACTCCAGGGCTCAAATGATCCTCTTGCCTCAGCCTCCCAAAGTGGTGAGATTGCTGGTGTGAGCCACTGTGCCCAGGCCCCTAATCTTTCTGGAGGTAACTAAGATATGTATTGGTGCTTGAGTCTCTAGGTAAAGTTAAAGATTTAAATCTCCTTCTAAATAAAACATAAATATTCAGTATTACATACATGCATTACACTAAAAGAACTAAAGAATGCACAAACACCATGGATACAGTCATACCTCAGAGGCATAAGCAAGCAATTAAGAGAACTTTTATTTTAACCTTTACTTCTTATTTGTTCCAATATTTTATAACAGAAGTGTTTGTGTGTAGTACTCATGTGATTATTGAAAACTCAAGATCTGAAGACAATCTCTGAGCCTGCTTTGTCCAGGTCCAGAGCATGTTTGTTATTCCTACCCCAAACACTTACACTTATTCACCCAACACAGGAGACCTCCTCCACCCCAAGGCTGGTGTGACTAAGAGCAGCACTGTCTGTGCTACCCAGAGGAGACAGGCAGAGGAGTGAGTACACGATATACCTCCCTGGGGCAGGAAAGGGCAACCAAATCAACCTCAAGGCATGCTGAGGCTTCCCAGGGGAAGGCACCTGTGATCTGTCTTGGTACCTGAGGGAATTTACCAGGCAGTGCTAGAACAGGAGGAATTCAAAGCATAGGCAGCAGGCAGCACAGTAGCCCTCAGTGTGAGGCCCAAGGCAGGAGGTGAAGGACCCTTCATGTCATCCAGTGATCTGTGCAGGCACTGTTTTTGATTCTGCTGGCATGGTGTGTCAAAACCTTCCAATGGGAATGTTTTCAGACAGGGTCTAAAATCAGCAGCTCTACAGGCCACCCCATGCCCTCCTGTCTTGTATATATTGTGGCCTGGCTGCTCCTGCACTCCCCTGAGGGTGTGTCCTGTAGTGGGGAGCCCCAAGAGGCCAAGGAGAGCAGTGGCTCAGTAAGGCTGGCACTAACAGATCTGTGGATCAAGTCTATAAAGGGGAGACATGAGGGGAATGAAGCCAGAAACAGAGAGAGGCTGCAGAAGGAGATTGTTCTGATTATCCAGCTAAGAACTGGTAGAGCTGGCCGGGTGCGGTGGCTCACGCCTGTAATCCCAGCACTATGGGAGGCCAAGGCGGGTGGATCACAAGGTCAGGAGTTCAAGACCAGCCTGACCAACATAGTGAAACCCCGTCTCTACTAAAAAAAAAAAAAATACAAAAAAATTAGCTGGGCATGGTGGCAGGCGCCTGTAATCTCAGCTACTCGGGAGGCTGAGGTAGGAGAATCGCTTGAACCCGGGAGGCAGAGGCTGCAGTGAGCCAAGATCACGTCACTGCACTCCAGCCTGGGCGACAGTACACGACTCTGTCTCAAAAAAAAAAAAAAAAAAAAAATTAAGTGGTGATGGGGATGGAGCCAGGTAATGGATCCAAGAACCTGTCTTGGGGCTGGGAGCAATGGCTCACACCTGCAATCGCAACACACTGGAGGCAGAGGTGGGAGGATAGCTTGAGCCCAGGAGTTGCAGACCAGCCTGAACAACATAGCAAGACCCCATATCTATTAAAAGAAAAAAAAAAAAACACCAAAAAACAAAACTGGGCTGGGCTCGGTGGCTCATGCCTGTAATCCCAGCATTTTGGGAGGACGAGGCAAGCGGATCACCTGAGGTCAGGAGTTCGAGACCAGCCTGGCCAACATGGTAAAACCCCATCTCTATTTCAAATACAAAAATTAGCTGGGCATGGTGGCGCATGGGAGCCACCAGGGAGCTGTAATCCCAGCTACTCAGGAGGCTGAGGCAGGAAAACCACTTGAACCCAGGAGGCAGAGGTTACAGTGAGCTGAGATCCCTCCAATGCCCTTCAGCCTGGGAGACAAGAGTGAAACTCCGTCTCAAAACAAACAAACAAACAAACAAAACTGTCTTGAGGTGGGTCGGGGAGGATATCCGGCGAGAGGCTCCACATATCTGCGTAATAATGACTGACAGATCAAAACATTATCCCCTGACCAAGTGCAGTGGCTCATGCCTATAATCCCAGCACTCTGGGAGGCAGAGATGGGAGGATGGCTTGAGCCTAGGAGTTCACAGTTGCAGTGAGCTAAAATTGTGCCACTGTACTTCAGCCTGGGGGATAGAGTAAGACCCTGTCTCAAAAACTAAACCAAACCAAAATAAAAAGCCATTATCTCCTAAATAAGGAACGTAAGGATCAGAGGACTGGTATTATTTGCCCAAGGTATTGCAATCTTCCTGCCTTGGCCCTAAGATACACCCCCACCAAAACAACAACAACACTTTATTTTACCTTGAGCTTTAAACTGAAGAGTTTCGCTTACAGCCTCACCGCTGGCATCCATGTGATATCGCTTGGCTTTTTCTTGTAATACAGCATCAAAAGTCTCCTGTGTAATTCGTCTGGCTGCCATGTTATT
The DNA here is from genome assembly GCF_002776525.5 of Piliocolobus tephrosceles. NCBI lineage: Eukaryota > Metazoa > Chordata > Mammalia > Primates > Cercopithecidae > Piliocolobus > Piliocolobus tephrosceles. The sequence goes on along the minus strand of NC_045454.1, from coordinate 34,105,579 downwards.
TTGCCCTATGGCGAGACAGAAAAAACTACACTAAGAGTCACAACTTGGGGCTGGGCATGGTGGCTCATGCCTGTAATCCTGGCACTTTGGGAGGTTGAGGTAGGCGGATCGCCTGAGCTCAGGAGTTCGAGACCAGCCTAGGCAACATGGTGAAACCCCCGTCTCTACTAAAATACAAAAACTTCAGGCTGCGTATGGTGGCTCACACCTGTAATCCCAGGACTTTGGGAATCTGAGGTGGGCGGATCATTTAAGGTCAGGAGTTCGAGACTAGCCTGGCCAACATGGCAAAATCCTGTGTCTACTAAAAACACAAAAATTAGCCGGGCGTGGTGGTATGCACCTTTAATCCCAGCTACTTGGGAAGCTGAGGCAAGCAAATTGCTTGAACCTGGGAGGTGGAGGTTGCAGTGGGCCGAGATCATGCCACTGCACTCCAGCCTGGACAACAGAGTGAGACTCCATCTCAAACAAACAAAAAAAATTCACCAGGCATGGTGGCACGTGCCTGTAATCCCAAATACTCAGGAGGCATGGGAATTGCTTGAATCCGAGAGACAGAGGTTGCAGTGAGCTGAGATCATGCCACTGCACTCCAGACTGGGGGACACAGCGAGACTCTGTCTCAAGGAAAAAAAAAACACACACACACACACACACACAAACTGTGATCACAGAACCTGTTCTATTTCACCTAATCCTCAAAGTAAGGAGGCAGTAATCCATAATCCTCGCATGGAACTTCAGAGTGGACCCTTTTTATTTTTTATTTATCTTTAACTTTTTTAGTAGAGATAGGGCTTTGCCAGGTTGGCCTGGTTGGTCTCGAACTCCTGACCTCAAGCAATCTGCCCACCTTGGATGGACTCTTTTAAGGGGGCCTCTGCCTTCACGAAGTTCACAGGTGTGTGCTGGCTGAAAAGGAGCAAAGACAAATCTCTGAGCCCATCTCCTTGGAATCCATTAAAAGCAGCTCTGTGAAAGCAGTTCTATCTGCTGGAGGAAGGTGTCAACCAACACACGTAACTGAGCATAACAGAGTAGGAAGGGTGGGACCACAACCCTCGCAAATCGTGGTTAGGAAAGAAGAGATCAATCTTTTTTTCTTTCTTTCTTTTTTTGAGACTCTCTCTCTGTTGCCCAGGCTGGAGTGTAGCAGCATGATCTCTGCTCACTGCAACATCCGCCTCCCGGGCTCAAGCAATTCTCCTGCCTCAGCCTCCTGAGTAGCTGGGATTACAAGAGTCCGTCACCGCATCTGTCTAATTTTTACATTTTAGGCAGAGATGGGGTTTCACCATGTTAGCCAGGCTGGTCTTGAATTCCTGACCTCAAGAGATTCGCCCACTTCGGCCTCCCAAAGTGCTGGGATTCCAGGCGTGAGCCACTGCGCCTGGCCCAGGATCGCTCTTTTCCCATTTCACAGACTCAGTAGTGCACAGAGGCTCTGAGAACTTCCTTCCCTTCTAAAAGAAGCCTCTTGACGGTGAGTGGCGGGACCCCCAACCAGTGACAATGAACTAGTGACAGAGTCCATTCTGTGCTGGGTCCTTGCGCGATCTCCCAACCACCCACTGAAGAGGCGAGTCCTGTTACGAATGACATTAGGGTGAGGAGGCAAAGGGAGACAGACTCAACGACCCATTCAAGATCAGACAGTCCAGATGTGAACCTGGCAAAGAGCGTATTCATGCATCCAAAGCCCCGAAGAATGGGTAAAAAGATTAAGAAGCAACATTTTGGGATCCAGGGGCTGCATCCTTAACCATCAAGATATCCCGCCTCGCAAAATCTCCAACTTCAAGACGCAACCCGTAGGGTCGATTTCCCATCACGATCTCCCCCTCGTCCCATCCTTCAGCCCTTTTCCCTGGGCGCCCCCTTGTTCTCTGCTGGCAAAGGGCAGGGTTCCAGGGTCAGGTGACCCAGGTTCAAATCACACGATCCTAAGCTTTCTGTGCCTCCGTTTCCCCACCTACGGAAAGGGTAGCTAGTAAACGGGCTGGTGTGTGGGCTGAACCGGTTCTAAAGAGGGGAAGGGCCCGATGCAGCGCTGGGCGCCGTTATCTCCTCCCCAGCGGGGGCCGCTCCGAGTTCGGGAGGAATGAATGAACGACTGAACCAATGAGCCCTTGTGGAAGCGGCCTGCCGTCTCCCGGTCTCTGAGGACGAGGAAATAGGGGCGCTGGGCCCGGGAGGCCGCAGCCGGCCACCCAGGCCAACCTGGTGGGGACGCGGCCGCCGCCGCAGCCAAAGGGCTGAGTCTGCGACGCCATCACGGAGCCCCGAGCGGGCCCCCAAGGCCGAGCCCGAGCCTCCCACCCCGGGACCCACCCACCGACGACGCCAGGGCCCGGGCCTCACCCCGAGACCACCGCGCGCGGAGCCGCCCCCGCCGCCGCCTCAGGCTCCTCACCCGCCACCGCCGCCGCGCGAGGCGGGGACATGCAAATGAACCAACGGTCTCCGCAGCGCCGCGCCGCGCAGGCGCAAGCCGCCGCCGAGTCCTGGTGCGCAGGCGCGGGCCGCCGCGGCCCGGCTCTCTTGCGCAAGCGCGGTGGCTGCTTCTTTTGGGCGGACGCTCCGGAGGCAAAACATTTCCCTGCTGGGGGCGGCGACCACCGTGAGCGTCCCGGAAAGGGCGGCAAAGACGCCTCCGTCGCGCACGAGGTGGCCTTGTTGTTTTTACCTTGGTTTGCGGTCGTCCTTGGTTATCGTGGGCCGTCCGCAGGGCTCTGGGAGGCCGAGCCTGGGGGCGCCACGGCGCCTGCGCGCGTACGGCGGCCGGAAGGGGCTAGAGGCAGCGCCCTGGGTGACAGCGGTGCGCCCCACCTTTCCCCACGTGGCCGCGAAGACCGGGTGAGACGCGGCGGCTGCCGAAGCCTGTCGCGCGCGAATTGGGGAGTGGGGGCGCCGTAGGGTCTGGCTGGCGCGACCCTCGGGTACGTGGTTTTGGGGGAAAAAATTGAAAGAATTTTACAGAAGCCGCCTGGGGATAAAATCCCCGGGTTCTCTGGCCTTCGCTTTCTTTTCATTCATTTTGTTCATTCATTACTTGTGCACTGAGTGCCTGCTGCGTGTCGGGCCCCGTCCTAGGCAGTGGGGACAAGGAGGCTACAGGGTACAAATAATTGAGTGAACGATGTCGCTCTAGATACGGGTGATGGTGTGCAAAGGAGAGCAGGGCTGCTGTTTACCTGGAAGTGGTTTTGAAGGGTGTCTCTTGAGTGCTGGGAAGGATGAGAAAGGCGGGGAAGAGCAGCTGGGAAGGCTTAGGTAGAGAAAGTGCCCATAAGGAGGCTAGGTTTTGTTCTGAGAGGGTTGGGAAGCCACTACTGAGCTTTGAGCAGGTGAGTGAGGTGGAGTCTAGGCTCTGGGAGTGGCAGGTGAGGCCGCCCTTAGGGGAGGCTGGTGTTTGAACCAGAGTGGGTGTGGCTGGTAGAGGGAGTTGTGGATGGAGTCTTTTAGGGTCCCCAGCATATCATGGCACACTTTTCTAATTTTCTTTTGAGACAGAGTCTCTTTCTGCCGCCCAGGCTAGAGTGCAGTGGCGTGATCTCGACTCACTGCGACCTCCATCTCTCGGGTTCAAGGCATTCCCCTGCCTCAGCCACCCGAGTAGCTGGGACTACAGTTGCGCAACACTGCACCCGGCTAAATTTTGTATTTTTTAGTAGAGACGGGGTTTCTCCCTGTTGCCCAGGCAGGTCTCAAACTCCTGGCCTCAAGTGATCTGCCTGCATTGGCCCCCCAAAGTGCTGGGTGGTGGCTCACTATGTTGCCCCAGGCTGGTCTCAAACTCCTGTGCTCAAGTTATCCCCCACCTTAGCCTCCCAAGTTGCTGAGATTACAGGCACAAGTCGTCGCTCAGTTCTTTTTGTTTTTAAACAGACTAGCACTTTGAGCTATAAATTATATACCATAATAGCCACTCATTTGATTTAGTAATTTTTTTTTTCTTCTGGAGACAGGGTCTCCCTCTGTCACCCAGACTAGAGTGCAGTGGCCCAATCATAGGTCACCACAGCCTTGAACTCCTGGGCTCAAATGATCCTCGTGCTTCAGCCTCCCAAGTAACTTCAACCATAGGCAAATGCCACCACACCCGACTGAATTTTTGATTTTTTTTTTTGTAGACACAGGACCCCTATGTTGTCCTTGCTGGTCTCAAACTCCAGGCTTCAAACAGTCCTCCCACCTTGGCCTCCTAAAACACAGGTGTGAGCCACCCTACCTGGCCTGATATAGTGATTTTACGTTTTCACAGAATGGTACAACCATCATCACTATCTAATTCAAGAACGTTTTCATCACCCAAAAGGAAACCCTATACCCATTAGAAGTTATTCCGCATTCCCTCTCCTCCAGTCCCTGGCAACACCCAATCTGCTTTCTGTGTCTGTGTATTTGTCTATTCTGGACATTTCATATCATTGGAATCGTGCAATATGAGGCCTTTTGTGTCTGGACGAGACATCATGTTTTTGAGGTCCATCCCCATTGTAACATGCTTCAGCACCTCATTCCTTTTTCTGGCTGAGTAATATTCCATCGTGCACACAGACCATTTTGTTTATCCATTCATCTGTTGGTAGACTCCCTCTCCTTTTCTTTGTTCTTGTGATTTATTTGTTGAAAACTCTGGGTGTTTGTCCTCTAGCTGATGTTCTCTTCCCAAAATCCCAAAAAGTAGGGATTTTGCAGATCATATCCCCATGGTGTTGGTTAAGGTGTCAGAGCTGTGCTGTGCAATACCATAGTCACTCGTCACACATGGCTATTTACATTAACATAAATTAAAATGAAATAAAATTACACACTCAGTTCCTCAGCTACACTGCCACACTTCAGCTGTGTGATAGCCACAGAGGCCAATGGCATCTGTACTAGGCAGTGCGTATAGAGAACGTTTCATCATAGCAGAAAGTGCCCTGAACGCATGATCAGATTCAGGTTTGACATTTTGGCACGATGACTTCACAGGTGCATTTTGTTCTTGTTCAGGAGGTGGGTGTTGCTGGTTTCTCTTTTGTCTCTTTTGATGACGTGAGATTAAGGAGTAGATTCAGTTCCTGCCCACTCTTGTTAAGCTCCCTTGTTAATTTTACACCTGATGGTTTTGGATCCTGTGGGATCATTATCTGTTTCTCTCCTGTCTCGGCTGATCAGCTGGAATTGGAAGTGGAACTTTTCCTCATCCTCTTTTTGTAACCTGGGACCCATTTGTGCAAGGGAGGCAGGTTAAGTGCTAGAATCTTTTTTTTTTTTTTTTTTTTTGAGCCGGAGTCTCACTCTGTCACCCAGGCTGGAGTGCAATGGCGCGATCTTGGCTCACTGCAAGCTCTGCCTCCCAGGTTCACGCCATTCTCCTGCCTCAGCCTTCCAAGTAGTTGGGACTACGGGCGCCCGCCACCACACCCGGCTAATTTTGTTTTCTTTTTGTATTTTTAGTAGAGATGGGGTTTCACCATGTTAGCCAGGATGGTCTCGATCTTCTGACCTCATGATCCGCCTGCCTTGGCCTCCCAAAGTGCTGGGATTATAGGCGTGAGCCACCACACCCAGTCAAGTGTTAGATTCTTTTTTAAAAAAATTGTTATCAATTATTGTGGAGACAGTGTCTCGCTACATTGGCCAGGCTGGTCTTGAACTCCTGGATTCAAGTGATCCTCCCATGTCAGCCAGCCTCCGGAGTAGTAGCTGGAGTACAAGAGCATGCCACCACTCCCCACCAAGAGCTGGATTCTTGGTTGGCCAGTTTTCAGAAGCCTCAGCTATATTTGTTTTAGTATTATCTAAAAAATAGTATTATCTAAAAAAAATCAAAAGCACAGATTATGACTTTTTTTTTTTTTGAGATGTAGTCTGGCTTTGTCAGCCAGTCTGGAGAGCAATGGCGTGATCTCGGCTCACTGCAACCTCTGCCTCCTGGGCTCAAGCAGTTCTTCTACCTCGGCCTCCCCTATTGCTGGGATTACAGACGTGAGCTACCACACCTGGCCCAGATTTTGATTTTCATATGTACTGGATTTTTTTTTTTTTTTTTAATGCTCACTTATCTCATCTGTAGCTGTCAGGCACCCCTTAGGGTTTGGAAGCTTCCTTGCTTCCTGGTCTCACAGGATGCCCCAGGGTGACCTGCCCCATGACCTGCTGGGACCTGGAATCAGCCATTCCTCCAGAAGCCCCAGCTCCTTGTTTTTAAAGATTTTATATAGAGACAGGGCCTCCCTATGTTGCCCAGGCTGGTGTCGAACTCCTGGCCTCAAGCCATCTTCCCCCCCTCAGCCTCCCAAAGTGCTGGGATTACAGGAGTGAGCCACCTAGCCCTGCCCCCAGCTCCTTTTCGTGGGAGATGGTAGAAACCATACATGGTGGCCGGGCGCGGTGGCTCAAGCCTGTAATCCCAGCACTTTGGGAGGCCGAGACGGGCAGATCACGAGGTCAGGAGATCGAGACCATCCTGGCTAACATGGTGAAACCCCGTCTCTACAAAAAATACAAAAAACTAGCCGGGCGAGGTGGTGGGCGCCTGTAGTCCCAGCTCCTCCGGAGGCTGAGGCAGGAGAATGGCATAAACCCGGGAGGCAGAGCTTGCAGTGAGCTGAGATCCGGCCACTGCACTCCAGCCTGGGCGACAGAGCGAGACTCTGTCTCAAAAAAAAAAAAAAGCCATACATGGTGTTAGAGGTATTCAGTACTACTGTGCTATCATTTCTTCTAGGCATTTTTAGTTGCTGTGACTAGAAAATTAGATTTTTGTTTACTTAAGAGAAAACACATGATTGGTTTATATGGATATTTCCATTTCGAATATAAGAATTCTGAGATTTTTTTCTCAACTTTGTTGAGGTATAATATGTACTTTTTTTTGAGACGGAGCCTTGCTCTGTTGCCCAGGCTGGAGTGCAGTGGTGCAATCTCGGCTCACTGCAACCTCTGCCTCCTGGGTTCAAACGATTCTCCTGCCTCAGCCTCCCGAGTGGCTGGGATCACAGGTGCCCGCCACCATGCCCAGTTAATTTTTATATTTTTAGTAGAGATGGGATTTCACCATGCTGGCCAGACTGGTCTTAAACTCCTGATCTCAGGTGATCCACCTGCCTCAGCCTCCCAAAGTGCTGGGATTACAGGCACGCGTCTTTGCACCCAGCGAGTATGTATTTAATATAGTGTATATCTTATACTATATATAGTACATAAATGATACAAATATATTGCATATGTTTACATTATACAACTTGACGATTTTGTATGCATGCAGATTGTGAAATACCTCAATCAACAGTTACCTTTTTCTTTTTTGTGGTGAGAACACTTAAGATCTACCCTCTTAGCAAATTTCAAGTATACAATACAATATTGTTAATTATAGGGAGTTCCGAGTTTTCACTTGATTTTGTGATGTTAGAATCTTTTTTTTTTTTTTTTCCTTTTTGAGTCAGGGGCTTGCTCTGTTGCCTAGGTTAGAGTGCAGTGGAGCAATCTTGGCCTCCCAGGCTCAAGCGATCCTCCTACCTCAGCCTCCTAAGTAGCTGGGACTATAGGCATGTGCCACCGCACTCAACTAATTTTAATTTTAATTTTGGTAGAGACAGAATTTCACCATGTTGTCCAGGTTTTTGAACTCCTGGGCTCAAGCAGTCCTCCTGTCTCAGCCTGCCAAAGTGTTGGGATTATAGGCATTGACCCACTGCGTCCAGCCAGAATCTTTTTTCTTTTATGCTGATTCCTAATAATATGATCATTATTATTTGCTATGTCCATAATAGTTTCAGAATAACATTACTAGTATCATTAAAGAACCACCTTTCTTAGATAAAATATAGTAAACTCTATGTTCTCTTCTGCATTTTCTTTTTTTGTTTTTTTTTCCCCAAGTCAGGGTCTCACTCTGTGGCCAAGGCTGGAGTGTAGTAGCGTGATCATGACTCACTGCAGCCTTGACCTCCCAGGCTCAAGTGATCCTCCTGCCTCGGCCTCTCAGAGTGCTGGGATTACAGGCTAAGTCACTACACCCGTCCTCTTCTGTATTTGTAGAAGCCCTAGGGAAGTAGGGATATCACCCTTTCCTGTGATCTAGGTGGGAAGAATTTCTCCAGGGTGGTTGTAGGGCTCTGGTCCCTGGTAGATTCTTCCTAAGTGGCATTTTCATGGTGGCCAGGCCCTGCCATTGCCTGCTCACCCTTGAGGTAGCTCTCTCTTTGCCCTAACTTCTCAGCTCAGGAGCATCTATTGGCTGCACGCCAACATCAACGCAGGCGAAGATGGTCTCCAAGCGCATTGCCCAGGAGACCTTTGATGCAGCCGTGCGCGAGAACATCGAGGAGTTTGCGATGGGGCCAGAGGAGGCGGTGAAAGAGGCCGTGGAGCAGTTTGAATCGCAAGGTAGGGCGGTGTGACCGTCACCTGCCATCCGAGGCTCTCAGATGCAAGAGTGATGGGAGGGCCCTGCTGCCCTGCCCCGCCCCACTGGGGGTGCCACATGCCTGGCACAGAAACCAGGTGCCCACTGGGACCTGTCCCCTCCAGCCTCTGCCTCAGGCAGGCTGGTTATCCTGCTCCCACCTCTCACACACCCTTTCTGTCCCTGTTTCCACCTCGCCCAGATATTTATGGGCTGGATCCTTCTTACGAGTCTCATTTGATCACTTCCTTGAAGAGGTTTTCCCTGACCCTGGCCTGGGAAACAGGGCCCCTGCCTTCCTGCCCTACTCTACCCCACCTCAAGCTTACAGAGGCAGAAGCAGCAGCAGCCTGTGGAAACAGGTGGCATGTTCAGACCAGGTGCGGAGGAGTGTGGTTATGAGGGGCTGTTTGCAAGGGCGTGGGCAGGGTTAGGAGACCACCCCTAGCACAACTATCCCCCACAGAGACACTGACTGCAGGGAGCAGGAGTCCTGGGCAGGGGCCACCTGGCAGGCGCTGGACCCTGGGGCAGAGGCAGGGGGCTGGGAATGAACACCCCACACTCCCCTCCTCCTGCCTGCATCTCAAGTTCACTTCCTCATTGAACAGACCCAGGGTCCAGCCTCAGAGGTCAGAGGTCAGCGTTGCAGGCACAGAGTGGGGTACAGACCCCTAGACAGGGGCCAGTGGGAGAAGCAAAAGCGTCCAGCACTGTAGGGGCTCCCTGTGGGGGTGCCAGCAGGGGCAAGAATGCAGCCAGAGCCAGGACTGATGGGAGCCCCAAGGGAGAAGGCCGTGGGGTCCCTCCCTCCCCCTGTCAAGCCCACCAGGCAGCATGTGGCACCTCACCGCACAGACGTGGCCTGTGATGACACTCTTGTGTGACAACGGCCTCGCTACCACTCTGCTCCCTTTGACTGGCCCATGGCCCAGTGGCAGAAATACCCAATACCCTCTACACCCCCGTGTTGGTGTGGCATGGGCGGGAAGAGGGAGGTGGGAGGCTTCTGGAGTGGGGTGGTCCCAGCAGAAGGGTCCTGAGGTGTGATTCCAGCAGGCCCACGGGAATGACAGCTGTCACTTGCTTTGTGACCCCTGTGTGCTTGCTTCCCCCACCCCCAACAGGGGTTGATCTGAGCAACATTGTAAAGACGGCGCCTAAAGTCTCTGCAGATGGACCCCAGGAGCCCACACATGACATCCTACAGGTAGGAATGGGCATCCCACACAGCAGGTCCTGTGTCACCTCTGTCTGGGGGCACCTCTTCCCTGTTTCCTGGATGGCAAAATGCAGGCTGTGAAGGTCATGCCCTTTCCAGCATGCATGGGCAAGCTCGAGTTTGCAGCCAGGTCTCCGAGTCCACATCTGAGGGCGGCATGCCTTCCAATGCAGGGGACATCAAGCTCCTCGGGTGGCATGTATGCTGAAATCAGGTGGATGGCTTGATTGTCCCTGCTGCTGGAAGCCCAGAGTCAGGGACACCATAGAGGGGGACCCTGGCTTCCCAGAGACAGATGGACAGGACTCACAGGACGAGAGAGTGGGCTCACAGTAAGGCTGTCACTTACTGAACACCGACTGTTGACCAGCACTTTCTAGCCAATCTATTAGCACTGAAGCTCACCAGTGAGGTAGGTGGTGTCATTCCTGTGTTAGTGGTAGGGAAACAGGCCAGGAGCTGGCACTTAACCTCTCCAGAGACCCAAACAAGGAAGGTAAAAGAACTTCAATGCTTTCCTTAAGGTCACCCATTGAACTTTGTAATACAGCAGAAGGCTCTGGTGTTTGAGAACCGACCGTGACCTGGTTCTGTGCAGGTACTTTTTTTCTGCCTTCTCAGTCATTGTCCAAACAACACCTGCAAGGCTGGGATTTCCCTATTATATAGATGGGGACATTGAGATCCAAAGAGAAGAAAAGTCATTGACCTGGGAGCAGGAAGTGCAATGATAGGAGAGGAAGCTGGAAGAGATGGCTCTGGGTGTAAACCCAGCTCACCTAAGGCATGACACTTACTTTTCCCTACCTCAGGGTCTTGCCCTCTCCTGCCTTGAGGAGGTGTTGTGAAAATTGCCTCATTGTTGTTAGTTTGCTTTTTACCTTTCTTGCCTAATAAAGATGAATTTATTTTATTATTATTATTATTATTATTTTGAGATAGAGTCTCACTCTGTCGCCCAGGCTGGTGTGCAGTGGCACAATCTCAGCTCACTGCAACTTCCACCTCCCAGGTTCAAGTGATTCTCCTACCTCAGCCTCCCGAGTAGCTGGGATTATAGGCACACACCACCACACCTGGCTAATTTTTTTGTATTTTTAGTAGAGACGAGGTTTCACCATGTTGGCCAGCCTGGTCTTGAACTCCTGACCTCAGGTTATCTGCCCGCCTTGGCCTCCCAAAGTGCCAGGATTACAGACATGAACCATGATGCCCAGCCTGGATGAATTTCTTTTAAAATGAGTTTGTCTTCCGGCTTTTAAAATGAATTTCTTTTAAAAATCTTTGCATTGGGTGATTCATGTTTTTCCTACCCATTTGTAGATGAACTTTATATAGAAAGGATCTCAATAACAATATCATCTATATTATCTAGCAGTTACTGCTTAAGTACTTCTTAAGTGCTCAACATTATGCTAAATTCTTTTTTTTTTCTTTTTTTCTTTTTCTTTTTTTTTTTTTTGAGACAGAGTCTAACTCTGTCGCCCAGGCTGTAGTGCAGTGGTGTGATCTCAGCTCACTGCAAGCTCCGCCTCCCGGGTTCACACCATTCTCCTGCCTCAGCCTCCTGAGTAGCTGGGACTACAGGTGCCCGCCACCATGACCGGCTAATTTTTTTTGTATTTTTTAGTAGAGATAGGGTTTCACCGTGTTAGCCAGGATGGTTTCTGTCTCCTGACCTCATGATCCACCTGCCTCGGCCTCCCAAAGTGCTGGGATTACAGGTGTGAGCCACCATGCCCGGCCTTTTATTTATTTATTTATTTATTTATTTATTTATTTATTTATTTATTTTTATTTTATTTATTTTTTTTTTTTGAGACGGAGTCTCGCTCTGTCGTCCGAGCTGGAGTGCAGTGGCCGGACCTCAGCTCACTGCAAGCTCCACCTCCCGGGTTTACGCCATTCTCCTGCCTCAGCCTCCCGAGTAGCTGGGACTACAGGCACCCGTCACCTCGCCTGGCTAGATTTTTTTTTTATTTTTTAGTAGAGACGGGTTTCACCGTGTTAGCCAGGATGGTCTCAATCTCCTGACCTCGTGATCTGCCCGTCTTGGCCTCCCAAAGTGCTGGGATTACAGGCGTGAGCCACCGCGCCCGGCCTGGCCTTATTTTTTTAAGACAGTCTCACTTTGTTGCCCAGGCTGGAGTACAGTGGCGCAACATGGCTCACTGCAACCTCTGCCTCCTGGGTTCAAGCGATTCTCTTGCCTCAGCCTCACAAGTAGCTGGGATTACAGGTGCACACCACCATGCCCAGCTAATTTTGTTTTGTTTTGTTTTGTTTTTTTGAGACGGAGTCTCGCTCTGTCACCTAGGCTGGAGTGCAGTGGCGCGATCTTGGCTCACTGCAAGCTCCGCCTCCCGGGTTCATGCCATTCTCCTGCCTTAGTCTCCCGAGTAGCTGGGACTACAGGTGCCCACCACCACACCCAGCTAATGTTTTGTATTTTTAGTAGAGACAAAGTTTCACCATGTTAGCCAGGATGGTCTTGATCTCCTGATCTCGTGATCTGCCCGCCTTGGCCTCCCAAAGTGCTGAGATTACTGCTGTGAGCCACTATGCCTGGCCTATTATGCTAATTCTCTCTCTTTTTTTTTTTTTTTTTAATAGAGACAGGGGTTTCACCGTGTAGGCCAGGATGGTCTCGATCTCCTGACCTCGTGATCCACCCATCTCGGCCTCCCAAAGTGCTGGGATTACAGGCTTGAGCCACCGCGCCTGGCCTATTATGCTAAATTCTTAAAATATGTTCTCTTAATCTGTGCTCAGCCCATTTTGCTGATGAGGTATCTCAGGCTTCCCAAGGATCAATGACCCCCACCCCAAAAGGTCAGCTGGTGAGAGGCAGAACTGGTACCTGAATCCAGGAAGCCAAGCACTGAAATTCAGGCTGTTCTACCAGTAGTACAGGAAACTCCGTGTTTGTTTATAACATTCGCTCCTTTTTTTTTCTTAACTGTTCTTTTATTTATTTTTTGAGACGGAGTCTCACTCTGTTGGCCAGGCTGGAGTGCAGTGGCCCTTCCTCAGCTCACTGCAACTTCCTTCTCCCAGGTTCATGCAGTTCTCCTGCCTCAGCCTCCTGAGTAGCTGGGATTACAGGCATGTACCATGCCTTGCGGATTTTTGTATTTTGAGTAGAGATGGGATTTCACCACATTGGCCAGGCTGGTCTCGAACTCCTAACCTAAGTGATCTACCTGCCTCGGCCTCCCAAAGTGTTGGGATTACTGGCATGAGCCACTGTGCCCAGCCTTTTTTTTTTCTTTTGTAGAGACGGGGTCTTGCTATATTGCCAGGATGATCTTGAACACCTGGTCTCAAGTGACCCTCCCACTTTGCCCTGCCAAAGTGCGGGGATTACAGGTGTGAGCCAACATGCCCGGCCTTAAAGTCTTGCTCTGTCACCCATGCTAGAGTGCAGTGGCAGGATCTCGGCTCACTGCAACCTCCACCTCCTGGGTTCAAGTGATGCTCCTGTCTCAGCCTCCTGAGTAGCTGGGATTACAGGTACCTGCCACCCCTGGCTAATTTTAAATTTTATTTTTCATTACAGAAGAGTGGAAATACATTCTTAGCATAAAAGATTTGAGCAATACTCAAGCGTTTATAGCACAATCTGAAAGTCCTTGCCCTGTCCCTCACACCAGACACTGGGGTTTGCATCTCAGCAGTCAGTTCACAACTGAACCAAGCTGCTTCTCAAATGCCCTGCGGCATAATTGACCTTGTGCATCTTGGCTCAGATATGTAAAAAATGCTTATCTGTTGAGGGAGAAAACAATTCATTGTGATGGCCGTTGAAATTAATCTATTCGTGTCATAAGATGCATTGCAAACAGGCTTACAGAAGCAGAAGGAAAATAACATCTGGAGACTGTCCAAGTAGAAACTGAGCCAGCCGGGCCACATTTATATGTGGGAAGTTGCAGAATGAAAAGCATTAGTCACAGAGAGTGAATGACTCCAGGAGTTTAGTGATTAAAGCCCCCCTCCATGAGCAGGGTGGTGAGCACCACACAGAATCGTCATAGGTAGAACACAGCTGACTCTACCACCTGCATTTTAGCAACCACCTGTTGATGAAAATACTCTATAAAATATTTCAAGAGATTTATTCTGAACCAAATAAGAGTGACCCGTGGCCTGTGACACAGCCTCAGGAACTCCTGAGAACATGTGCCCAAGGTGGTCGGGCTACAGCTTGGTTTTATACATTTTGGGGAGACATGAGACATCAGTCAATACATGTGAGATGTACATTGGTGTGGTCTGGAAAAGTAGTACAGCTGAAAGCTGGGGCTTCCAGGTTATAGGCAAATTTAAAGATTTTTCTGGCCAGTTGCTGTGGCTCACATCTGTAATTTCAGCACTTTGGGAGGCTGAGGTGGTCAGATTGCATTGAGCTGAGGAGTTTGGGACCAGCCTGGCCAACATGGCAAAACCCTGTCTCTACAAAAAACACAAAAATAAGGCCAGGCGCGGTGACTCAAGCCTGTAATTCCAGCACTTTGGGAGCCCAGGCAGATGGATCACCTGAGGTTAGTGTTCAAGACCAGCCTGGCCAACATGGTGAAACCCCATCTCTACTAAAAATACAAAAATTAACCGGGCATGGTGGCAGGCACCTGTAACTCCAGCTACTCAGGAGGCTGAGGTAGGAGAATTGCTTGAACCCGGGAGGCAGAGGTTGCAGTGAGCCGAGATTGTGCCATTGCACTCCAGCCTGGGTGACAAGAGTGAAATTGCATCTCAAAAACAAAAACAAAAATTAGCTGGGCATGGTGGTGGACGCTTGTAATCCCAGCTACTTGGGAGGCTAAGGCAGGAGAATCACTTGAACCCAGGAGGTGGAGGTTGCAGTGAGCCAAGATCATGCCACTGCATTCCAGCCTGGGCAACAGAATGAGACTCAGAAAAAAAAAAAAAAAGATTTTCTGATTGAAACAGTTATTATCTAAAGACCTAGAATCAATAGAAAGGAATATTTTGCTTAAGATGGGTTGTGGAGACCAAGGTTTTATCAAGGAGATGAAGCCTCCAGGTAGCAGGCTTCGTTGAAAATAGATTGTAAATGTTTCTTATCAGACTTAAAAAGGTGCCAGACTCTTAGTTAATTCTCTCCTGAATCGGGGAAAAAACCTGAAAAGGGAATCTCTGTAGAATGTAGCTTGCCCCCACAAGAGATAGCTTTCCTGGGCCATTTCAAAATATGTCAAAGAAATATATTTTAGGATAAAATACTTTGATTTCTTTCCATACTGTATTAGCATTAGGCTGGAAGTTGGTGTCTTATTGCTACAAAAAATTCTTAAGATGGTCAGTTGTGTCTGACTTCCAAAGGCAGGAAGATAAAATGGGACATATTTTACCCCCACTTCCCATCATGACCTGAACTAGTTTTTCAGGTTACCTTTGGAATGCCTTTGGCCAAGAGAAGGGGTCCTTAGAATGGATGGGGACTTAGATTGTTTTCTTTTTTTTTTGAGACAAGGTCTCACCTTGATACCCAGCTACAGTGCAGTGGTGTAATCTTGGCTCACTGAAACCTCTGCTTCCCGGGCTCAAGCAATTCTTCAGCCTCAGCCTCCCATGTAGCTGGGACTACAGGTGTGAGCCACCAACACCTGGCTAATTTTTGTATTTTTTTTTTTAGAGGCAGAGTTTTACCGTGTTGCCCAGGCTGGTCTTGAACTCCTGAGCTGAAAGTGATCCACCTGCCTTGGCCTCCCAAAGTGATGGGATTGCAAGGATGAGCCACCATGCCAAGCCAAGAATTTTATTTTTAGTTTACACGTCCTTGCTAACATAGTAATTCCTTGTGAAAAACTTGGTAGTTCTAACTCCAGTACTGTGCATCCTCAAAGGCATTTCTGTCAGGAGCTTTTCAAGTTTCTTACAGCGTTTCTGCTGAAATCCTACACCACTGTTTGTTATGTAAAATATGCATAAAAACATTTACCATTGTAACCATTTTTTTTTTATTTTTTTGAGACGGAGTCTTGCTCTGTCACCTAGGCCGGAGTGCAGTGGCCAGATCTCAGCTCACTGAAAGCTCCGCCTCCCGGGTTTACGCCATTCTCCTGCCTCAGCCTCCCGAGTAGCTGGGACTACAGGCGCCTGCCACCTCGCCCGGCTAGTTTTTTTTTTTTTTATTTTTTAGTAGAGACGGGGTTTCACCGTGTTAGCCAGGATGGGATTGTAACCATTTTTAAATGTAGAGTTCAGTGTCATTAAGTACATTCATAATGTTGTAGTTTATGACCATCCATCTCATCTTGCAATACTGAAACAAACTCCGTGTTCCTCTTCCCCTCAGCCCCCAGCAACCATCATTCTGCCTTCTGTTGCTGTAAATTTGACTACTCCAGGGACCTCATATAAATGGAATCAATCACAGGCGGGGCGCCGTGGCTCATGCCTGTAATCCCAGCATTTTGGGAGGCCAAGGTGGGCAGATCACTTTGAGGTCAGGAGTTCGAGACCAGCCTGGCCAACATGGTGAAACCCTGTCTTCACTGAAAATACAAAAATTATCCAGGCATGGTGGCACACACCTGTAGTCCCAGCTGCTCAGGAGGCTGAAGCGGGAAGATCACTTGAACCCGGGAGATGGAGGTTGCAGTGAGCCAAGATGGCACCACTCTACTCCAGCCTGGGTGACAGAGGAAGACTCCATCTAAAAAAAAATTTTTTTTAGGCCGGGCACGGTGGCTCAAGCCTGTAATCCCAGCACTTTGGGAGGCCGAGACGGGCGGATCACAAGGTCAGGAGATCGAGACCATCCTGGCTAACATGGTGAAACCCCGTCTCTACTAAAAAATACAAAAAACTAGCCGGGCGAGGTGGTGGGCGCCTGTAGTCCCAGCTACTCGGGAGGCTGAGGCAGGAGAATGGCATAAACCCGGGAGGCAGAGCTTGCAGTGAGCTGAGATCCGGCCACTGCACTCCAGCCTGGGCGACAGAGCGAGACTCCGTCTCAAAAAAATAAA